>NC_090248.1:56053920-56107684 GCF_037325665.1 Littorina saxatilis | reverse complement strand
AGTCACACTCACCAAATGGGCACCACACAGTTCCATCAAGGTCACACAACCGCAAAATAACACTTCGTCGATATTACGAGATAATCACAAAGATGAAATAACGTAGGTAACACTTCGGAATCAGGAAACAGCACACGAGTAAACAAACAGGAATCGCCGATCGAAGACAGCAAACAGGACAGGATCTGCATGAGTGTAGACCTAGGAACAGACAGGAACCGCCGATGCAAAACAGGTTGAAGACAGGCATGGTCCGCAGGAACAGGTAGAAGCAGACTATGTTGACCATGGTTGAATATCTTCCAGGCAGACGTCAGGATTCCGGTGTCGGTCGCACCAGCAAGATTTACCGTACTCCATGATGGAAAACGAGTCCCAAGAAAAGTCCATTCTGTGCAAAACACGACCCTGCTCGCAGCGCCATTTGTGATGGGGTGGAAGGAAGAGGATAATATTTGGTTGTAGACTCTTGAATGTAGTAGTTGGGTGAATGTAGTCACCTAGTAGAAGTAAACCCTGAAGTTCAGGAGTACACCATGTGGGTGCCTCTTTAGTGTCTTGCACTGAACGAACATCACTTGCTCTCGTAATGGACTTTCACTCACATGTAGAGAATGATAGACAAGAGTTCACTGGCACAGACCGACGAGTCACTTGATGCAACATGAAACTCTGGAAAACTATGTCTGTCGATTCACATTTCTCTTTATTTTCTATTCTTCTCTTCTCCTCACCAATCCAGCTCCCAGCCCGAAGACCGGGAGGCCACACCAATAGTACAATGCAATCTACATCAGTATGTCTCCATGATAACAAAGTACAAAACGAGTACGTCCTCTCTCTCCGAGATAGTTCTCAGTTCTCTTCCAAAATCTCGAATGCTATCATGTAAATGGGGATGGGTGGCGTCAAAAGCCACCAATCAAGAGTTAGCTAACAAAACTGACATCACTTCTCATTGGTCAGTAGAGACAAGGAAAGGGGGGGGGGGGGGGTAAGAGACTAAAACCTCCAAGCCACCTGGCATCTTCTATGATCTACCCTGTCAAAAGAAATGACACCCACTTGACAAAACGCCGAGTCCAACTCGGGTAGACAGGCTGGCGGCATATTGCATAACGACCACCTGGGGCCCAAGGTACCCCGGCGTCTCTCTGGGAGGGCGGCTTGACGTCAAAGGGAAACATATTACGTTCCCTAGTGGACACAGCCGACTGAGCGAGTTTACGACCTCCAGGTGTCTGAGCATATCAAATTTAACTTACACAAGACAGGAATGACATAAAATCATTATAACGAATTAGTAGCCAGTTTAGCACTTGGCTACATTATTATTCCTAAGTGTTTGTGATTTTGGGAACTTTCAAGGATGGTATTGCCAAAGTTTAGATCTGCGATATCAGGGGTTCTTTGTGTACAAAAGTTCACCAATTCAGTTTTTGCATGGTTAAATGCTACCTTCCATGTTTCTGCCCAATTTACAATTTTTTCAAGATCTGAGTTTAAAATTTCGGCACGGATGTTGTGATTGGCTAAAGACAAGTACATGCTAGTGTCGTCAGCAAAAAGCTTAATCGTAGATTCTATATCACGTACAATGTCGTTTACATAAATTAGGAAGAGCAAGGGTCCAAGCACTGAACCTTGAGGAACTCCCGCTACTACTGGAAGATAAGTTGATTTACTGCCTTTTAATACAACTGCTTGCTTTCGATCTGTTAGGTAGTCTGTAAACCAGTTTAATAATGGCCCATTAATTTCAGCGGCTTCGAGTTTATGCAATAAGCCCCGGTGCCAAACTCTATCGAATGCTTTGGATATATCAAAGAAGATTGCTTGGGTAGTTATTCTATTATCGAGTGATTTGCATATGTGGGACTTTTTCAAAAAATGCATAGATTTCAGACGGACAAAACGGAAATATCCAACATCAAAAATTTCAAAATTTTATCAGGCAAAGTTATTAAACATCCTTTTGTCTATCTTGTGCCAAAATTTGCGAGCTTAATAACAACTGCAAATGTATCTAAAAATAAAAAAATATCCACTACATTTATAAAAATGTCTGTGCAGTTACCATGAACAAGTTTTATTTTTCCTACATAATTGTTTTCCAAAAGGCAAGTTTTCATATAGCAAATGCTATGCAAACCCAGTGCTAAAGAATGGATACCAAAATGTATGATTATTAATGCAATTATTTAATCCAAATTAAAACAAAATTGTAATAGTGCAAAATTGTCATTATCAAATGCATGTAAATGAAGCAATGTCCAAACTGATCTGTTTGCTGCCAAAATATACATATGATCATTTGAAAGTTGTTGAAACCTTTCAACTTATACCACAATTGACTGAATTTGATAAATTATTTTAAATATAGCTTTACTTTTATGCTTGGAAACAACAGGGACATTCGGTAACTGCACGGACCCTTTGTTTTCGCATCAACCCCATTCGAGCAAAAAACACAGACATACGTTTAAAACTATCATTTTATATGTCTTAACTATATTTGTTGCTGTTTTCAAAGCACTGTATATTGTTTTGTGGTCTTGACTTAACAGATTGTTTTTTAAATTGCATTTTCTTCAATCATAGGAAACTGCATGGACATCTGGTAACAGCACAGACATTTTCTAGTAAAAGACACTGTGTTGCTAGAAAACAAAGGGTTGTTTTTGTTATGGAAATGAATTTTTATATATCAGTAAAATGTTTTCGATAATTGGCCCGGTATGTAAAACGATTTTTGACTCACATGCGAAGCAAAAGTGAGTCTATGTACTCACCCGAGTCGTCCGTCCGTCCGTCCCCCCCGTCCGTCCGGAAAACTTTAACGTTGGATATTTCTTGGACACTATTCAGTCTATCAGTACCAAATTTGGCAAGATGGTGTATGATGACAAGGCCCCAAAAAACATACATAGCATCTTGAATTTGCTTCAAGGTCAAGGTCGCAGGGGCCATAAATGTTGTCAAAAAACAGCTATTTTTCCCATTTTTCCCATTTTCTCTGAAGTTTTTGAGATTCAATACCTCACCTATATATGATATATAGGGCAATGTAAGCCCCATCTTTTGATACCAGTTTGGTTTACCTTGCTTCAAGGTCAAGGTCACAGGAGCTCTTCAAAGTTGGATTGTATACATATTTTGAAGTGACCTTGACCCTGAACTATGGAAGATAACTGTTTCAAACTTAAAAATTATGTGGGGCACATGTTATGCTTTCATCATGAGACACATTTGGTCACATATGATCAAGGTCAAGGTCATTTTGACCCTTATGAAATGTGACCAAAATAAGGTAGTGAGCCACTAAAAGTGACCATATCTCATGGTAGAAATTGCCAATAAGCACCATTGTACTTCCTATGTCTTGAATTAACAGCTTTGTGTTGCATGACCTTGGATGACCTTGACCTTGGGTCAAGGTCACATGTATTTTGGTAGGAAAAATGTGTAAAGCAGTTCTTAGTGTATGATGTCATTGCTAGGTTTAGTTATTTGACCTTGACCCTGAAGGTCAAGGTCATGTCAAGGTCAAGCATGTGAGTCGTATGGGCTTTGCCCTTCTTGTTTTATATTGTTGTGCTTGTGTGAAACAGAACCAATAGCATACCATATATTATGCATAATTTCTTCCACATGAAGATAAACATACAAGTCAACAGTTAACGCTCAATCGACAAGATTTTATTGAACTAAATTGGAGTTGAGGAGAATGGTGGTTAGGCAGGGAGGGGAGGGCAAGGCTGTGGCAGGATAATGGGGAAACAGAAAAAAAAGTATAGGCTCTTTCTTTGGCCCATTTTGTCTTGCGTATTTAATTAACTGAGTCAGTTGTAAAAAAAACATGAAATGGAACAACTGATTCTTTAACATTAAATCAAGTGTCTTTTCACTTAGAACATAAAATAATTCACCACTCTATTTATAAACCTTCATTGGAACATAAAATGAGTCATCACTGTCTTTGAAAATCTTCGTTGCCACTGTCTTTGTACAACCTTTATTGAAAAATGTGATTCACCACTGTCTTTTCACTTGGAACATCACCACCATAATAATGTGGCACCGTATCCTTACAACAACAAGGGTGTATTTTTTGTCACTTGAAAAAAAAAGTAAAATAAATGAATAACATATTTTGACAAATTCTCTGCAGTTACTAAAATAGATCTGTACAGTTACCTGACTCGTCAGTGCAGTTACCAGGAAACTTGTAGCAGTTCCTGAGTAAAGTAAATTACTTTATTTTGAATAAGACTCTATATAATACCTATATTTATGCTGGTTGGTTTTCCATCCCTTTTGTATAATTGGCTGTCCATAATACAGAATATAGAATAAAAATGGTATGCAATCTACAAGCATTTCAGTGCAGTTACCATGATGTCTCAGTGCAGTTACTAAATAGGTCCATGCAGTTACTTCTCTGGCAGGTAACTGCACAGAAAGTAACTGCACAGACGAATTCGTTATTTTCAAATAATAATCACTCCCTGTCATCAAAAAAACATGGCGTCCTTGACGCCATGTGAAAGTAAATCTATGGGCGATTAAAATGCAAATTATTCAAAATGTTTTTGTTAATTAGTGTAATGGAAAACCCCAGTAACTGCACATAACTGTTAAGCTAAACATCCTTCACCTTGACCTTTTGAAAATCATATTTCATTGCCTAAAAGTGATCCAATGTACCCACCTGATTGCACACAGCTTTCCGCGTCTTGGAACTCTTTTGTAAAGAAAACCACATTTGAAAAGCAGGGAGCATTCCGTTTTTATTGCGTATTTTGGTTCCTGGTAACTGCAAGGACCAAAACCTCTTGGACATGCAATTTTTACTTTTCAAAAATTGGGAGAACAAAACTACTGATTGTATCGATATTTTGTTTTTGTTATCTTGAGATAATGACGGGATAAACATAAACCAACAAACAAAATGATAAAAAAAAATTGTCTGTGCGTTTTACAGAGGTGTGAAATTTTGCTAATGTCGAAGGGCATTTTGACCCCCCCTTACACATGATAACTTACTATAATTAACAGAAAAATACAATAAAACGGGCAAATGAGTATACTTTAAGGTCCGGAGGACATTGAACTTAAGCACTTCCAATTTTCAGATAAGTACGATGAAAATATTTGAATTTATAAAATTTTAAAGTCAAAAGACAGGTTTTTTATGCATTTTTTGAAAAAGTCCCATGTAAGCAGCTGGTAAACAGTTGAGTCTCCAGGGATGAAACCGGACTGCGACTCTGTAATGATATTGTTTTGTGTTAAGTAGTCAAAGACATGAATTTGTATACATTTCTCTAGTGTTTTGCCAACACAGCTTAGGAGGGAGATTGGACGATAATTACTACATGTATCTTTGTTCCCCTTTTTATGAACTGGTGAAACGTGGGCTATTTTCCAAACTGACGGAAAAAGTCCTTCACGTAAAGACCGATTAAACAGTGCAGTTAGGCTGTCACAAATCACTTCGCAGCTCTCAATTAAAATTCGATTGTGGATTTCGTCTGGACCGACTGCTTTTGTTTTGTCTAGTTTGTTAATCGTATTTTTAACTTCTTCGAATGAAAGTGTGAGATTGTTTATTCTGCAAGGAAGCCTTGGTACTTCAGGAATGTCTGACATATCGTCTTCGACAATGGACTGTTGGATAAAGAAGTCGTTGAACAAGTTTGCTTTTTCTAGGTTAGTATAGTAGGTTGTTCCGTTTGACGTCAAAGGAGGAATTTCATTGGGGTTTGATCCTTTCTTTGATAAGAATGATTTAACTAGTTTCCACCAATTTTTAGTGCCAAAGTTATCTCCACTGGATACTTTTTTGTCTAATTCTTTTATATATTCTAATTTCCGATTACGAATTGTGTCAGTATAATTATTGCGAGTCATACGAAAGTGTTCCCAGGCCTCAGGTGTGTTTAGTCGCACTGCTGTATCATGAACTGATCTTTTTTTGTCGCGTAGTTTTATAATTTCCTCTGTCATCCATGGTGCGTCTTGATCGCGAACAGTTATTGTCTTTACTGGCATGCATAGTCTTGCGACACTTAACAGCTTTTCGGGAAATGACCTGGCAGCTTCGTTGACAGTATGTAGCGTTGCAATGTTCATCCAGTCGATTTTCCTCAATTCGATAAGAAATTTTTCTTTGTTTAATTTGGAATAATTAAATATTGTTCTTTTAGATGCAGGAGTTTTATGTATGTGTTCGCAAATTGCTGCAATATAGTGACGGACGTCCGCAAATTGCTGCACCCCACTAAAAATTAATTTGCAAGTTGTCCTCATATTGCTGCGATATAGGTGTGGACAACGAGCCCTGTTTCACACAAATTTCAGATCCATTGTGATATCCATTTTCAGATCATACACAGATTTTACAAATTTGCAGAGCATCTCTGTATTTAGTGCCAACTGCTGCCAGCGATGTTATGTCGTTTTTAAACTGCTGTAAAATATTAACCAGATATAGCACGTCAAAAACAAAAGCAGATTTGCGGAGGAAACTTTATGGCTGTTCGATTAGTGCATAGTTTGTAGTTGCTGTATTATTTTTACCTCCTCATAAAGTGTGTGATACGGGGTAAGGATGAAGTGACTCTTGATTGCATGCAAACACGCTACAAACATCGTAAAAATGCATTGTTTTGTTCGAGGTTAAGATAGTCGTTGACGAATTGCATCCCTCTTTATGATCTACCAACGTGTTAGATAATCACATAAGTAAACAAGGTGTCGTTAACTGCAACGTGTGTGTACTACATGTACATACATGAACTAGATTGTTTTCTCTTTTTTGTGTATATTACCACCGTTATTCTCAACAGAGCCAGTAAAGAACTTTGTTTGTTAGTTTGTTTCTCTGTTTCTCTGTCTACGGATTAGACTTGTTTCCCTGGTACTCTGGGGTCAATGTGTGTGTGTGTCCTTGTAAAATAAAGTTCAGTGCAGTTCAGTTCAGCTCACGGCGAGAATTGCCTAAGAAACGCTAATTCCTCGCCACACTCGCCAAATCTAGCGTCTAAGAAACGGAGGACTGGTTGTACAAGAGCAGTACAAAACATTGAAAGGAGCAAGGCCCAGCGACTGTGCTATCTCTGCCTGCTTCTGTGGATTAGGTCAGCACGTTTTTCGCGTGGAATTGCGTTAAGTTACCGCACACACGTAGGCAGTCTCCAGTTATACGGCAAATAGCAGATCGTTATCATACACACACACACACACACACACACACATACACAACTACACAAGAGGTGTCTTCTTATTCCTAGCCGAAGGAAAGCAAGTTAGAGTGCACACTGTTCAGTTCACTCCTTGCACGCATATGAAAGCAGCTGTGCGGGTTTGTTGCTCAGGTTTAAGGAGTTTAACATGCAGGTTTCATGTTGTGAGTAAGTGCCCTACATTCTATTCGACGGAGGACTGATTTTGTGTAGTTTATTAAAGTATAATACTTGTGAAAGTCCCCCCCTCCTTACCATACCTCTTTCAACCGATACCCCCATCCCTTCCCCCCGTCGCAACCCCCTCCCCCATCTTAAACTTGTTTGACGAGTTCGGGGTATACTGCATAGGACATTGCTCTAAGAAATAACATCCTGTTTATTTTACTAATTTGAATGGCGATAATAATTTAAGACCCCCCCCTCCCATGGATGACCTACTTTCCCGTCCTTGCCATTCGCTCAAGAAGCAGGTAAGGTGTTTCTATAACATAACAGACGACTCTGTGACATTGGTGTCTCGAAACAGGGTCGATGGAGGTTTTAGAAATGTTTACTTACTGCAAGTGGAGGAGAGGCCCCTAATATGGATGTCTTTAGCTTCACGCTGATAACTAGCTTGTAATCTTGCGAATAAGTTTAATATAGTGTTTGGTAGTTTTACTCTTTTTAGCTAGCCTTTAGGCCTAATTGGAGCAAACTAGGTTTGATAGAAATTGATCCAAAAATGAATACAGAAACATTCACAACTGGTCCTTATCAAGCGCCCATGCTCCTAATGTGGACCAGTAAAGAGGCTAATCACTGTAAAAAGGCTCCTATACTTCAAAATAGCATGATACTTTTTCTTCAGCATTCCAGAAATTCTGGTGACGTGTGAGCTCGTTTGCCCATTTGGGTTCCCCATAGTCAGCTTCACTCCGCTTTCGTTGGGTATAGGCATGCTGGGTATTTTCGTGTTTCCATAACCCACCGAACTCCGACATGGATTCTTTCTTTCTTTATTTGGTGTTTAACGTCGTTTTCAACCAACCCGACATGGATTACAGGATCTGTTCCGTGCGCACTTGGTCTTGTGCTTGCGTGTACATACGAAGGAGGTTAAGTCACTAGCAGGTCTGCACATAAGTTGACATGGGAGATCGGAAAAATCTTCACTCTTAACCCACCAGGCGGCAGCGACCGAGATTCGAACTGACGACCCCCCCATTAGGAGGCCGACGTCTTACCACTGCGCCACTTCGCCCGAATGATACAACTTAGTGAGCAAGTCAGACTGATTAAAAAAGGCTTCACATTTATCTGTTTCGGTTCGACGAGAAAATTATTTGAAGCACAAGAGGACACTAAAGAAACATATCAAAATACAAAGAGAAAATAAAAGAAATGTCCGTCGGTCCGTCCGTCCTTCTGTGTGTGTGTGTGTGTGTGTGTGTGTGTGTGTGTGTGTGTGTGTGTGTGTGTGTGTGTGTGCCTCTCTCTCTCTTCCTCTCTCTCTCTTCCTCTCTGTCTGTCTGTCCGTATGTCTCTCTCTCTCTCTCTCTCTCTCTCTCTCTCTCTCTCTCTCTCTCTCTCTCTCTCTCTCTTCCTCTCTGTACATACTTAGCAAGAGATTGCCGGCGAAGGTTACCCGAAGTTGTCACTCAGCGCTTTTTCAAGAGGCAATTGTTAAAGCAAGCTTTGTCATGAAAGACTGATGGAAAGGGCTTTCAAGTCCATGAGGAGAGAGCAGCAGACACAACAATTGCATTCGGACTTGTAAAGGATCCTACTTCATAGGTCACACATCATTACGTCCGGCTGAGTTGGCCACCGTCGTCAGCTGGATAGTTTATGTTATTCTACATACGTGAGAGAGACACTCGTGATATAATAATCGTTCAAATCACACGTGTGTATATCATGTAAATGAGGTCATATCAAGCAAGTCTGGCAGGGACCTGTTTTCCACTGCTTAAGATGCCAGAGTCACCGAAACGAACGTCATTATAGAAAAAAAATTGCGCTCGCTAATTACCCTCGATGAATTTTTAGAACGAACACGTCACGCCACACTTTCAGAGTGACGTTTCTTTACTTTGACGTAATATATTCCACGAGGCTTTAGAAGAGATCGAGGTTCCAAAACAAGCGTCTTCAATATAGCTGCCTTGACTGCAGGAAATGTTCAGTAAAATACACGTAAGTACAGTGTGTAGGATAAACAGAATACTACATGGCTTGCTGTGTCGTACCAGATTTACACTCGTTGCTTTTTCAAATAATGAACAGCTCGCTTTCGCTCGCATTTCAATATTAAAAAAAAAACCTCGTGTAAATTTGGTACGACACAGCAAGCCATGTCTCTGTGTTCTCTATGTCTCTGTGTTCCCGTCAAACCAACTGAGCTACACCCGTTTGTTCTTTTAAACAAAGGTGGTTAATTTATATTCAGAATTCATTCTTGTCATACTGACATAATACAATTCACTTTTGTTTTAATTTGCCAAATTGTACCTGTTACTCATTTTCGTAAATGTTATGTCATAATGATAAGCGCACCAGCACATTGTGTGTAAAAAATGTTAGTGTCTCGGATGTTTAGTTTTTTGTCCATTTGAACTTGTTTAAGTTATTAACAAGTCGCGTAAGGCGAAAATACAATATTTAGTCAAGTAGCTGTCGAACTCACAGAATGAAACTGAACGCAATGCCATTTTACTCGTAGCATCGTCAGGCCACCGCTCATGGCAAAGGCAGTGAAATTGACAAGAAGAGCGGGGTAGTAGTTGCGCTAAGAAGGATAGCACGCTTTTCTGTACCTTTCTTTGTTTTAACTTTCTGAGCGTGTTTTTAATCCAAACATATCATATCTATATGTTTTTGGAATCAGGAACCGACAAGGAATAAGATGAAAGTGTTTTTAAATTGATTTGGACAATTTAATTTTGATAATAATTTTTATATATTTAATTTTCAGAGCTTGTTTTTAATCCGAATATAAGATATTTATATGTTTTTGGAATCAGCAAATGATGGAGAATAAGATAAACGTAAATTTGGATCGTTTTATAAATTTTTATTTTTTTTTACAATTTTCCGATATTTAATGACCAAAGTCATTAATTAATTTTTAAGCCACCACGCTGAAATGCAATACCGAAGTCCGGGCTTCGTCGAAGATTACTTGACCAAAATTTGAAGCAATTTGGTTGAAAAATGAGGGCGTGACAGTGCCGCCTCAACTTTCACGAAAAGCCGGATATGACGTCATCAAAGACATTTATCAAAAAAATGAAAAAAACGTTCGGGGATTTCATACCCAGGAACTCTCATGTCAAATTTCATAAAGATCGGCCCAGTAGTTTACTCTGAATCGCTCTACACACACACACACACACACACGCACACACGCACATACACCACGACCCTCGTTTCGATTCCCCCTCGATGTTAAAATATTTAGTCAAAACTTGACTAAATATAAAAACAAGTCGCGTAAGACGAAAATACAATATTTAGTCAAGTAGCTGTCGAACTCACAGAATGAAACTGAACGCAATGCCATTTTACTCGTAGCATCGTCAGGCCACCGCTCATGGCAAAGGCAGTGAAATTGACAAGAAGAGCGGGGTAGTAGTTGCGCTAAGAAGGATAGCACGCTTTTCTGTACCTCTCTTTGTTTTAACTTTCTGAGCGTGTTTTTAATCCAAACATATCATATCTATATGTTTTTGGAATCAGGAACCGACAAGGAATAAGATGAAAGTGTTTTTAAATTGATTTGGACAATTTAATTTTGATAATAATTTTTATATATTTAATTTTCAGAGCTTGTTTTTAATCCGAATATAACATATTTATATGTTTTTGGAATCAGCAAATGATGGAGAATAAGATAAACGTAAATTTGGATCGTTTTATAAATTTTTATTTTTTTTTACAATTTTCCGATTTTTAATGACCAAAGTCATTAATTAATTTTTAAGTCACCAAGCTGAAATGCAATACCGAACCCCGGGCTTCGTCGAAGACTACTTGACCAAAATTTGAACCAATTTGGTTGAAAAATGAGGGCGTGACAGTGCCGCCTCAACTTTCACGAAAAGCCGGATATGACGTCATCAAAGACATTTATCAAAAAAATGAAAAAAACGTTCGGGGATTTCATACCCAGAAACTCTCATGTCAAATTTCATAAAGATCGGTCCAGTAGTTTAGTCTGAATCGCTCTACACACACACACACACACACGCACGCACGCACATACACCACGACCCTCGTTTCGATTCCCCCTCGATGTTAAAATATTTAGTCAAAACTTGACTAAATATAATGAACAGCAGAACACAGCAACTGACGTAGATTCGGATCGTGGGTGGCACTCGAACTTCCCAGTAGTAGTATAGTAAGGGGGGTCTCATGTCTTTTTGAGGACGCCATCTTGAGGACGCATCTTGAGGACGCATCTTGAGGACGCATCTTGAGGACGCAATCTTGAAACGTCTTGAAACATCTTACGTTTTGAGACCATGTCTTGGAACGTCTTACATCTTCGTCTTCGTTCACATCTTTGTCTTAACACCATCTTGAAACGTCTTACGCCTTGAGACCATGTCTTAGAACATCTTAAAACGTCTTGAAACGTCTTACGTTCAAATCTTCGTCTTGACGCCATCTTGAAACGTCTTACGTCTCCATCTTTGTTTAAATCTTCGTCTTGAAACGTCTTACGTCTTGAGTTTTGTGTAAATCTTCGTCTTGACACCATCTTGAAACGTCTTACGTCACCATCTTCGTCTTATAACCTCTTACGGTCTAATCTTTGTCTTGACGCCATCTTGAAACGTCTTACGTCTTTATCTTTGTACAGATTGTGTAATCTTTGCCTCTAGCTCTCATTTTCTTTGTTTTTAAAATTATTTATTTCGTTGTCGAGGGTATAAAATAAGGAACCTAAGGAAGTGTATGTCGACTTACAGCAATGGATCCACGATGGAAACATCCTTTTACCTGTGTCTTGACGCCGTCTTGAAACGTGAAACGTCTTACGTTTCCGTCTTGAACCATCCCTTAACCTGTGTCTTACGTCTCCATCTTCGTATACCATTTTGTCTTTGTCATTATCAATGTACACAGTTTTGTCTTTCCACTGACCACACCATACACTCAGAGGATAGCTGGTGGTGGTGGTGGTGGGAGGGTGCGGGGTCGATTGCATCAGACGATCAGTACACAAGGTGTTCTACATATGACAGGTCGGTATAAACTGGTCATCAAACCATGATGCAAGAGTTATTGTTGAATAAGAAGTTCCAACTGATTGTGCATACACCAACAACTTTAGTGGCACAAGCTGATGACAGATTTAAAACTCTAAGCCTAGGAGATAATGAATGAGGTGGGGGACAGCAAAACAAAATAAACAACACATGGAAAGAGTGGAAGGTTGCTGGGGTCGATTGCATCAGGCTATACGGGTACATAGGGTATCAAACTTATGACAGTTCGAGGTGCAAGCTGTAATTATCAAATACGCACAGAGAGCAAAAGTTCAGAGAGAGAGAGATCGAGAAAGAGAGAGAGAGAGAGAGAGAGAGAGAGAGAGAGAGAGAGAGAGAGAGAGAGAGAGAGAGAGAGAGAGAGAGAGAGATGACAGTGAATTATTACTTTACAGGCCATTGGCCCCTGGAAAGGGGTAATATAATTATTCAGTGACTACTTTACCTAAAACTTGCAGCGTGGAAAAACACCATAATATGGTGTAATGAATAAGACCGGTACTTAGCTGCATTCTGCTCCTGTTGTAGCACACGGCGGGTACAACGTGTCCCCAATGTGCAGCAAAGCGGAACGACACAAGGGTCCGGGTAGGATTGTACCTGTCATCATGGCCTGCCTTTTATGACAGCCAGTGTTGTGTAGACTTGTTTTCTCTGAGCCTCAGTGTACTTGTCATGCATCATGGATTACCTTTTTGCCCACCAGCCTTGCAGACTTGTTTTCTCTGAGCGTCAGCCTACCTGTCCTACCCCTGTTGTTATTCAACCCCACCCCCCACCCCCACCCACCCCACCCACACACATACATACACACACACCTTGGATTATCTCTTTTATAAACAGAGAGATTGCGAGAGATAGACAGACAGACAGAGACAATCAGTCAGCGAGACATTGAGACAGACAGTGAAACAGAAAGGGGGGGGGGGGGGGAGGGGAAAGATCGAGAGAGACAAAGACAGAGACGGTTGGGTAGTTATTGTTGCTTAACGTCCCTTTAGCCATTCTGGCGATACCGGACTGGGACAGAGGCAGACAGACAGACAGATAGAGGTAGACAAATAGAAACATAAAGAGAGAGAGACCCAGTTTTTGTTCTGCGTAAATGTTTCAGTTTTCAAAACACATACATAATTGCATTTCTGCCGAATTGAATTGAATTGAAAGCCCGTAACTGACGTGTGAAAAAAAATTTCGCCATCAGGACCACTAATTTGCTCGTGATGTTTTCATTGAACCATGCACTATTTTTGAGAAAAAAACCAAGCAAATAATGTAGAAAACATACAGACGCTAAGTTACAGTTGAATTTTATCGAGTAGGATAATTAATTGTAAGTTTTGTTTGTATATTTGCAATCAAATACAGCATGAGCTCTAACCATGAGTTTTACATTTTAAAAATACGCCATCATATATACTTGAATTACTCAAATAGCTTTCCTTACGGTAAACAAGATGAACATGGCTGCTACTTTCCCGCGTGAGCGAATTTTATTTGTTTTCTTAGTTCAAGTTAATATCGAAAGAAGAGACATTCTTGCGAATGTTGGACAGCACATTGATGATATGTTATCCGAGACGAATGTCGCCTCGGGATCTCAATCTGAGTGCTGGTCCCAGTGCCACGTGGTGGCGGTGATAGTTCAATAGTTGTGTAGCCAGTCAGAGACTTGGCAGTGACAATCAGAGCTGCTGACGTCAACTCGAGGACAACCGACGGATGGAGCGAGTAATACTCCGTCACGGCGGAGGGCTGACCGTGCACCCAAAAGCGGACTCTACCAAATGAGTATTTTTTGAAAGCTTGGGACCTGCCAAACATAAAAATCGATGTTAACAAGAAATATTCAAGGGCGCACTTTCTCTTCTCAGTCAAAATTCAACTATACCCTGAAGAGTGATGCACGAGCATTTCAGACGCTTGCCTCTGAAAAAAGAAGTTCTCAGCCAAATTACGAACTCAAACTGGTACGTTTTACATATAAATGTGTTAGTTGGTATCTTTTGATTATCACAAAACAATTTGCGACTGCTTTGGCCGAGGATGCTGGTGACAGTATCATTATTATGAACCCTACCCTAAATCCAGGAAAGACGTCGTCCAAAATGTAGGTAAGTTTTGATTAAAAATAAATTCACACAAGACTAGTATTGTTGTTTGGCTTCAATGGATATATTTTCGTCAAGTATGATGTCTTTACATAATATCTGTATAATATGAATGGATTTGAACTATATACTATGTCTTTATGACCTTCCAATCTTCCTAACCCCCAGCCCAGTAAAGCGTGCGAGACGTTACCTGAAAAAATGTCGCTTTGTGGTGCGAGTTCAGTGTGACATGATTAGTTTCCAGAACCCCATTTCTGACTTTCAAAGTTTATCTACATACATTTAGCAATGCACGAGCAAAATATGACAACTTAATGGTGCCTTTTGGTTTAATGCTATGGTAAAATTGATAGTGATAGTGTTTACAGCTTGAAACAAAACATAACAGAGGGGAATAGTCTTCCTCAATCTGGTTCAGAGCATAATGTATTTCTATTTTCAGAGGTAGCATTATTTCTGATAAGAACTAGAGCCAATATAATGATGCTGAATATTTGAAAAATGAACTTTGTGACTCATCTGAGTAGCAGAAGAGCCTTAGTGATCGTCAGCGTAAGGCTGGCTGTCTTCAAGGCAATTCCTAGATGAACAACTTAACACTGCGTTCGATTATTCGCCCGTTTCTTAAGCTAGAGCTTTGAGACTTTACACGCGTCTAGGGCTACATGTACGCTTTACAATACGTAAAATATAGTTGACTCTCGCGTTATTTAAAGGTCACAACAAGGTCATTACCAGGCAAAAACGAGGGAAAACCGACGGAAAGTACCATTTTCTGCAACTGTTTGCAAGAAAAAGATTTCAAATTCAATTGTTTCCTGGGATTAACGCATCTCTAGACATGACAATCATCCGATTATCAGACATCAATTGTGGAGGTCACGACAAGGTCATTACCGGGTAAAAACGAGGGAAACCCGAGGGAAAATACCATTTTCTGCAACTTGTGTGTAAGTAAAAGCTTTCAAACTCCATCTTCTTCTGGTATTGGCGCATCTCTAGGCATGACAATCATCTGATTAACAGTCCTCAATTTTCAAGGTCACAACAAGGTCATTACCAGATAGAACCGAGAGAAAACCGAGGGAAAATACCATTTTCTATAACTTTTTTGTAAGTAAGAGCTTATAAACTCCATCTTCTTCTGGGATTAGCGCTGATTTCAATGACCCTGAAGTCCGAGGAAAGTTTTCTTGACCCATGCCTACTTTGAAGGTCATGACAAGGTCAAATTTACACGTTTTCTATTTGGGAATATCTTTTACGGTCAAATGAAATACTTTCTGGACGTCAGCTATTTTCGAAGCTAAAGCTTAATTACAACTTTACACACGTCTTGGGATTTATGAAACATAACGCAAATATTGTTGACTCTCGTAATATTTAAAGGTCACACAACAAGGTCATCACCAGGTAAAACCGAAGAAAAACCGAGGGAAAGTACCATTTTCTGCAACTGTTTGTAAGAATGAACTTTCAAATTCAATTGTTTCCTGGGATTAGCGCATCTCTAGACATGACAATCATCTGATTAACACACATATGAGTCATGAATTGTGGAGGTCACGACAAGGTCATTACCGGGTGTTGCGCTAATTCAGCCAAACAAGTAACATGGGTGACCGAGAGTATTCGTAAAAGAATAAAAATGACGTCGCGCTTTGGATATGACGTCACGCTTTGGAAAGAAAAGTTCTCTTTGACGACTTTGGACCTCATCACTGCGAATTCATACAATCCTTTTGTGTGCATTGAAAGTTTAACTATGAATCTTTTGTAAATTCATAACTGCGGGAAATGATGTGAGATTAATAAAAATCAATGTGTTCAAGGCTGTTTTCTTGTTAAAACATTTTTCTTGATTGTTTATATTCTATGTGCATGCGATCTTGTTTTTCGGTGTGTATGAAGACATCAATGTACCCGTCAAATTATTCTTTCAAAATGGAGAGACGTGGTCTGTTTAGCTCGTGGAAAATGTTCAATATCACAGACCTATTTTGAGGTAAGGAACACCAGATTATTGTGAACAAGTGGGAAACAATCTTTTCTTCACAGAGTTCTGCAAGCAGCACAATTTC
This sequence comes from Littorina saxatilis, assembly GCF_037325665.1. Lineage (NCBI taxonomy): Eukaryota > Metazoa > Mollusca > Gastropoda > Littorinimorpha > Littorinidae > Littorina > Littorina saxatilis. Next base: position 56,090,981 of record NC_090248.1, on the reverse strand, counting down.
CGTGAGATTATGTGTTATTTGAAGGTGTGTTTCAGAAGATGACCGTTGGATTTCCATCTTTGGCTATAAATTCTACGGTGAGTAGTGTGTCCGCTTTCGGATTTTTATGTGCCGATATTAACATATGTTTCCTTTGGTCACAGGTCTTGACTTTTGACTCTTGTCCCTTGACGTTGTCCATAACGTCGACCAGCTCTTGTCTCCTGACGCCCTGACGTCGACCAGTTCGACATGAAGTCAAGCTAACATCACGAAGCTAACGGGTGAAGCATCATCTGACATGACAGCAGGCTCATCACAAGAACCTTAACGTTTGACAAGTGGAGGAGAGCAAACAACTCACGAACATATGCAATACATTCACTCAAGATAAATTCTACCTCATGTTCAAAACATAGAGATACTCGTGCGAATCCAATTCATCCTCGTAACGAGTTGTGGATCTCATATCAAGAAGTACTTTTCCCTACGAAGTACCAAGGAATTGATGACGACCCTTATCGTAATCTGATGATCAAGACTGTGTGTGCGGAACAAGACTTTGCTGTCTTGCTATCAGGAGTCGACGATAAGAACTGTGCATAGCCAAAGACAATTCAGTACATAGTGAGGAAGCACGTGTGAACCATTGGAACTGGGTCAGACCTTGGACATCTTACCAATCGCTGGGAAGTAAACTTCTTTTCATTGATACCTTTCATTCATTTGTCTATTCCAAATTAAATTTGTTTTAAAAGGAACTCCAACGTTATCACATCTGTACACCTTTATTTATTTCACATCATCCTACATACATACTAATCTTTATAGCGTAAAGTTCACATATTCATAAAAAGAAAACCAGGGAAAAAGCTTGGAAACGATCTAACCCCATAATACCCTAGACACAAATACGAAGTTAGATTCCAAGGCTTGTAACAAAATGGGAGCTCGTCCGGGATGATTCGAACCTAACTAGCTAAAGATAGTACTCGTGTGTTTGTACGTTTTTCATCCATCATACATAGTTAATCAGTGTTTAGTTTAAGTTAAACCTACCTCATTACTTTATTGAAAGTAAACGCTTCTGGGTTAAAAAGCGTAAAACAATCCCCATTACTTTATTGAAAGTAAACGCTTCTGGATTAAAAAGCGTAAACTCAAACTCTATCTGTAGAGGTGATACTTATTTTGAAACCAAAGTATCAAGAACATTTATTCCTGAGCAAAACGTGAAGTTTGAGTCAGATAAACTTCGGCAATTAATCGGTGAGGATTCTGAGACCGATATAATTGTGCGTTGGTCACAGTGGTTGAGGATTACGACTCTGAAAATCCTTTCTGTGGATACGAACCAATGAGATACCATGAATGGTATGAGAGTCAGTCAGAGTGGTGATAACTCTGCATGTGTACGTGTATGAATGGTTCAAGCTACATTTACTTTTGGAACGTTGAGGTTTCAAAGTAAAAGAGACTAAGGTTATAAGTACCTGAGGTCAAAAAATCTGACGATAGTTGAACAAATTCATAACTTTTGGAAATCGGATAGTACCGATAGATAATTGTGTCTAGCTAACACATTTATAAAAGGTGAAGATTCTGATATGATAGAATTCCGATTTTCCATGCACGTTTGTGGAACGTGTGGGACCGATTGAAGAAATACTTAGTTAGAGTCGTAAATGAGATTTACTTCAAGTCCGTTGGTTTCAATTCCGTTTTATTGAAGCCGGTGTGCGATACACACCTTTTTCATACTGCCGTTTTCCGTGTCCGCTCTCGTTTGAATGCAGACGCGTTCGTCAGTAGCTGTTCAACTGGAAAGGGCAACAATTCGTCCACATAATAGTAACACCATGGCAGAAGTATCAGCAACTACAGGTGTAGGACAACAAAGTTCTTTGGATCACACAAAAGAATTAATGGAAGAAGGCAAATTGTTGGGATTACCAGGAGCTGAGTTGAGGGAATTTGTGAAAGCGGAGAAAGATAAAGAGCGACAACTTCAAAAGGAAGAGAAAGATCGACAAGTGCTACTCCAAAGGGAAGAAAAAGATCGACAGCTTCAACTTCAGGAGAAAGAGCTGCAACTACAGCAAGAATTCAAGTTGGAGGAGCTACGCGCTCAGACTGAAGCTGCACGACATAGAGCGGATGATGGAGGAAATGTCAACAACAACGCTCAACCTCGTCAACGTGACACAGACAATTACCAATCTAAGTTGCCGTTCTTCAATGGAAGAGATGATGACATCGAAGCTTCCATCGAGCAATTCGAGAGACATGCTACGTCTAACAACTGGAACGATGCTACATGGGCACCTAGGCTGGCAGCACTCTTACAGGGGGAGGCTCGGCTCGCCTACATCAACATGCCTACCCAAGACGCCGGTGATTACGACCTCTTGAAGAGGACTCTGCTAGAACATTTTCATATTTCTGCTGAGTCATACAGGAAGAAATTCAGACAACAACGGAAGAGTCATCAAGACACCTACAAGAGCCATATCAAGAAGATGTCTTTGTATATGGAGAGATGGATTGAGATGGCGGATAAGGGAAATAGTGTAGACGAACTCAAAGACCTGATATTACAAGAACAAGTGCTCGCTACGTTGCCAGATGATCTTGTGACTTACATCAAGGACCGTGTACCGGCCAATGTGAAGGAAGTGCAAGATATCATTCAACGGTATGAGGAAGCGAGACCCTCGGAATACAAGCGTCCACGAGATCACAAACATAAGGACAAACAGAAGAGGGAAGAGAAACCCACTGAGACTGTAGAAAAGAAAGTTGATCGACCGAGAGGAAAGTTGAAATGCTACAAGTGTGACGGACCTCATTACGCTCGTTACTGTCCCGAAAAGAAGTCGGATTCGAGTATAATGGTACATCAAGGAGAAAATGAACAACTTGCTGGTGGGACTTATGAAAAGCTATGTTCCAAATGTGCAGACAAGAAATTCACCAAGTTTTCCGAGATAACCGTGGAGGGAATCAAAACTCGAGGTTATCGTGACACAGGCAGCAGTTCAACGATTGTCGATTCATCTTTGGTCCCTGAGGAAAACATCTCGTTGACAGAGAAAAGAGAAACTACGCTTGCTGATAAAACCGAGAAGAAGCAACTTAAAACTGCAAAGGTCTATGTTGACACTCCCTACTTCGTTGGAGAGACTGAAGTTAGTGTGATGAACAACACACTATATCCTGTACTTATTGGGAACAAGATGGGTGTAGGGAAGGATAAGATTGAGACTCCTGTCTTCCCAGTTCGTGACCCAGTCCTCGATGAGACTGCAGCAGCTATGACAACAAGAGCAGAAAGAAAGAGGGAGATAGATGATAGGGTTCCAGAGGGCCAATCTGTGTCTAAGGACTCATGCAAGAAGGATCCTATTACGACGAAGAGTACAACACCTAAAACTCCTACAACTGGGTCACTGTGGACGACAGAAGACCTAAAGAAGGAGCAGAGAGAAGATGAAACTCTCAACCGTCTACATGAAATGGCGCGGACGAACACGCGTAAGGGACAAGTCTCATTTGAGCATGAGAAAGGAATCCTGTATCGTCAATTTGTAGACAAACAAGGAATGAAACACCGCCAGCTGGTGGTGCCACGCAAGCTTCGACCCAAGGTTCTTAGTGTAGGACACGATACACCTATGGCAGGACATTTGGGGCAGAGGAAAACTCGTGAACGAGTATGGCAAGAGTTTTATTGGCCAGGAGTGGTCGGAGATGTAAAACGATACTGCATGTCTTGCGACGTTTGCCAGAGGACCTCCCCAAAGGGTCGGACAAAACGCGTACATCTGGGAAAGATGCCAGTAATTGAAACAGCCTTCAAGCGCGTCGCCGTGGATATTGTTGGTCCGATTAAACCCATGTCTGCGTCCAAGAAACAATACATCTTAGTGATGGTAGATTACGCTACCCGCTATCCTGAAGCAATAGCTTTGAAGGACATCAGAGCTGAGACGATTGCTGAGGCATTGTGGAATTTTTGGACGAGACTAGGTCTTCCAGACGAGATCCTAACAGATAGGGGTACTCAATTCACAAGCGAACTCATGAAGGAAGCGAATGATCTCCTGTCAATCAAGGGTTTGAAAACGTCACCATGGCACCCTCAAACAAATGGACTTGTGGAACGTTTCAATGCTACGTTGAAACAGATGATGAAGAAGTTAGCTGTCGAACAACCTGAAATGTGGGATCTGTACATTCCGGCTTTACTTTTCGCATACAGAGAAGTACCACAAGAGTCACTTGGGTTCTCACCTTTTGAACTCCTTTTTGGAAGGACGGTGAAGGGACCAATGAGAGTCCTGAGACAACTGTGGACTGATGAAGAACAAAACAACGAAGTGAAGACGACGGCTGAATACGTCACTGATCTCAGAAACAGGATCGAAGAAACCTGCGAGATAGCGCGAATTAATCTCGCCAAAGCATCACTTCGTCAGTCTCGCTTCTACAACAAACATGCAAAGAAAAGAACGTTGGATGTCGGCGCAAAAGTTCTGCTACTTCTTCCCACAAAGAAAAACAAGTTAGAGTTAGCTTGGAAAGGACCATTTACAGTGGAAGAAAAGGTCAACTCTTTCGACTACAAGGTCAAGGTCGGACGGACAACGAAGATATACCACATCAACTTACTCAAGGAGTATCATGAGCGCGACAAGGTGTTGTGGCAAGGACCAAACCCAGAAGAAGAAGAAGAGCATGTCGCTATAGTAGTGGAAGACATCGAGGAGGATGGTGACTACTTTACCGACACTGATGCTCAGAAGCACATCCCAACACCTTCTACGAAACAAGCAGAGTTTGTGAAAGATGTGCACGTTTCAGAGAAGCTGAAGCCAGAACAAAGGAAAGAGATCATGGAAGCTTGTCAAGAATTTAGTGACAACTTCACGGATGTTCCAAAACAAACGACGTTAGAGAAATGCAGGATACAGGTAACGGACCCCAAGCCGGTGTTTGTGAAACCACGTCCTATTCCCCATTCACAAGTACCTGTTGTAGAGAAAGAAGTGAAAGAGATGTTGGAATTAGGAGTGATTGAACCGGCTGCTTCTCCGTACAATTCTCCTATAGTACTCGTGAAGAAGGCTGATGGGAAGTCGTTACGTTTCTGCAATGATCTACGTGAAGTCAACAAAATCGTTCGCTTTGATGCTGAACCGATCACGGACGTGGAACATTTGTTTTCGGAATTGTCGAACGCGCGATATTTCAGCAAACTCGATCTCACCAAGGGCTACTGGGCCATACCAATTGATGAAGAAGACCGTGACAAAACTGCCTTCACCACATCGCTAGGTCAACACAGATGGGTCAACTTACCGTTTGGACTCAAGACGGCGGGTGGTATATTCAACAGGATGATGAGGAAGTTACTTCTACCGTTGAATAGGAAGGACGTCCATCATTTTATGGATGACATTTTGATCGCCACGGAAACATGGGAAGAACATGTTTCAGCTGTGAGAGCAGTGCTGAAGAGGTTGAACGAAGCCAATCTCGCCGCCAAACCGTCGAAATGTTACTTCGGGTTTGAACAACTCTCATATCTCGGCCATGAGATCGGGAATGGGAGGAAATGGCCTGAGGACGAGAAAGTACAGAAGATTCGTTCAGCAAAACCTCCTGAAACAAAGAAAGAACTCCGTGCATACTTGGGTACCACGGGATTCTACCGATCCTACATTCCTGGATATGCAGACATCGCCGCACCTTTGACAGACAAAACAAAGAAACAGGAACCAGAGCGAATCAGATGGAATGCAGAGTGTGAGAAAGCGTTCAATACTCTGAAGGAGAGACTGGCCAACAATCCTGTCGTTGTGATGCCAGATCCTGAACTGCCATTCATTCTGAGAACTGACGCGTCTGATAGAGGGTTAGGCGCTGTACTTCTGCAAGACCAAGGAAAGGGTCCTCAACCCATCGCATATGCCAGCAAGAAGCTGAACAGTGCAGAAAGGAATTACGCGACAGTAGAGAAGGAGTGTCATGCAACTGTCTGGGGCATCCAGAAGTTTGAGCGCTATCTGTACGGACGTCATTTCCTACTGGAGACGGATCACCAACCTCTCCAGTACCTACAACGTATGAAACCCACCAATGCAAGACTGATGAGGTGGGCACTTCAACTCCAACCCTATTCTTTCACGGTGAACATCATTCCGGGAAAAGACAACATTGGCGCTGACTACTTGAGTAGGCTTACATAGCGTGTCTGAAAGATTGACCACAATCTTTTTCCCCTACATGGGCGTATGTTGTGCTAATTCAGCCAAACAAGTAACATGGGTGACCGAGAGTATTCGTAAAAGAATAAAAATGACGTCGCGCTTTGGATATGACGTCACGCTTTGGAAAGAAAAGTTCTCTTTGACGACTTTGGACCTCATCACTGCGAATTCATACAATCCTTTTGTGTGCATTGAAAGTTTAACTATGAATCTTTTGTAAATTCATAACTGCGGAAAATGATGTGAGATTAATAAAAATCAATGTGTTCAAGGCTGTTTTCTTGTTAAAACATTTTTCTTGATTGTTTATATTCTATGTGCATGCGATCTTGTTTTTCGGTGTGTATGAAGACATCAATGTACCCGTCAAATTATTCTTTCAAAATGGAGAGACGTGGTCTGTTTAGCTCGTGGAAAATGTTCAATATCACAGACCTATTTTGAGGTAAGGAACACCAGATTATTGTGAACAAGTGGGAAACAATCTTTTCTTCACAGAGTTCTGCAAGCAGCACAATTTCCGTGAGATTATGTGTTATTTGAAGGTGTGTTTCAGAAGATGACCGTTGGATTTCCATCTTTGGCTATAAATTCTACGGTGAGTAGTGTGTCCGCTTTCGGATTTTTATGTGCCGATATTAACATATGTTTCCTTTGGTCACAGGTCTTGACTTTTGACTCTTGTCCCTTGACGTTGTCCATAACGTCGACCAGCTCTTGTCTCCTGACGCCCTGACGTCGACCAGTTCGACATGAAGTCAAGCTAACATCACGAAGCTAACGGGTGAAGCATCATCTGACATGACAGCAGGCTCATCACAAGAACCTTAACGTTTGACAAGTGGAGGAGAGCAAACAACTCACGAACATATGCAATACATTCACTCAAGATAAATTCTACCTCATGTTCAAAACATAGAGATACTCGTGCGAATCCAATTCATCCTCGTAACGAGTTGTGGATCTCATATCAAGAAGTACTTTTCCCTACGAAGTACCAAGGAATTGATGACGACCCTTATCGTAATCTGATGATCAAGACTGTGTGTGCGGAACAAGACTTTGCTGTCTTGCTATCAGGAGTCGACGATAAGAACTGTGCATAGCCAAAGACAATTCAGTACATAGTGAGGAAGCACGTGTGAACCATTGGAACTGGGTCAGACCTTGGACATCTTACCAATCGCTGGGAAGTAAACTTCTTTTCATTGATACCTTTCATTCATTTGTCTATTCCAAATTAAATTTGTTTTAAAAGGAACTCCAACGTTATCACATCTGTACACCTTTATTTATTTCACATCATCCTACATACATACTAATCTTTATAGCGTAAAGTTCACATATTCAAAAAAAAAAACCCAGGGAAAAAGCTTGGAAACGATCTAACCCCATAATACCCTAGACACAAATACGAAGTTAGATTCCAAGGCTTGTAACACCGGGGAAAACCGAGGGAAAATACCATTTTCTGCAACTTGTGTGTAAGTAAATGCTTTCAAACTCCATCTTCTTCTGGTATTGGCGCATCTCTAGACATGACAATCATCTGATTAACAGTCCTCAATTTTCAAGGTCACAACAAGGTCATTACCAGATAAAACCGATGGAAACCCGAGGGAAAATACCATTTTCTGCAACTTTTTGTAAGTAAGAGCTTATAAACTCCATCTTCTTCTAGGATTAGCGCTGATTTCAATGACCCTAAAGTCTTTGGAAAGTTTTCTTGACCCATGCAATGTTTGAAGGTCATGACAAGGATGGGATTTTACACACGTCTAGGGCATTATAAGACATGAAACAAATATTGTTGACTCTCGTAATATTTAAAGGTCACACAACAAGGTCATTACTGGGTAAAACGACGGACAATATATCAACTTTATGACTCGTCTGAGTGCCAGGACAGCCGGTGTGATCCTCAGAGTCAGGCTTGCAGACCGCAAGGCTATCGGTAGATGAACACCTTAACATTGACTTTTTCTTCTCTCTCCCCTTCTCTTCTACCCCTATTACATCCAGCCCCGCCCACCCCCCTAGAGCCCCTGTGGGCGAAGGAAGATGTCATGAATCTGCCTCAACAGCTTTAGCTTAGAAAATAGCCGAACACAAATAGAAAACGTGTAAACTTGACCTTGTCATGACCTTCAAACTAGGCATGGGCCAAGAAAACTTTCCTCGGACTTCAGGGTCATAGAAATCAGCGCTAATCCCAGAAGAAGATGGAGTTTATAAGCTCTTACTTACAAAAAAGTTATAGAAAATGGTATTTTTTCTCGGTTTTCTCTCGGTTCTATCTGGTAATGACCTGGTTGTGACCTTGAAAATTGAGGACTGTTAATCAGATGATTGTCATGCCTAGAGATGCGCCAATACCAGAAGAAGATGGAGTTTGAAAGCTTTTACTTTCATACAAGTTGCAGAAAATGGTATTTTCCCTCGGTTTTCCCTCGTTTTTGCCTGGTAATGACCTTGTCGTGACCTCCACAATTGATGTCTGATAATCGGATGATTTTCATGTCTAGAGATGCGTTAATCCCCCCAAAATAATTGAATTTGAAAGCTTTTTCTAACAAACAGTTGCAGAAAATGGTGCTTTCCGTCGGTTTTCCGTCGTTTTTGCCTGGTAATGACCTTGTTGTGACCTTTAAATAACGCGAGAGTCAACTATATTGTATGTATTGTAAAGCGTTCATGTAGCCCTAGACGCGTGTAAAGTTTCAAAGCTCTAGCTTAAGAAACGGGCGAATAATCGAACGCAGTGTTAAGTTGTTCATCTAGGAATTGCCTTGAAGACAGCCAGCCTTACGCTGACAATCACGAAGGCTCTTCTGCTACTCAGATGAGTCACAAAGTTCATTTTTCAAATATTCAGCATCATTATATTGGCTCTAGCTCTTATCAGAAATAATGCTACCTCTGAAAATAGAAATACATTATGCCCTGAACAAGACTGAGGAAGACTACTCCCCTCTGTTATGTTTTGTTTCAAGCTGTAAACACTATCACTAGGATTTTTTACCATAGCATTAAACCAAAAGGCACCATTAAGTTGTCATATTTTGCTCGTGCATTGCTAAATGTATGTAGATAAACTTCGAAAGTCAGAAATGGGGTTCTGGAAACTAATCATGTCACACTGAACTCGCACCACAAAGCGACATTTTTTCAGGAAACGTCTCGCACGCTTTACTGGGCTGGGGGTTAGGAAGATTGGAAGGTCATAGTGACATAGTATATGGTTCAAATCCATTCATATTTTACAGATATTATGTAAAGACATCATACTTGACGAAAATATATCCATTGAAGCCAAACAACAATACTAGTCTTGTGTGAATTTATTTTTAATCAAAACTTACCTACATTTTGGACGACGTCTTTCCTGGATTTAGGGTAGGGTTCATAATAATGATACTGTCACCAGCATCCTCGGCCAAAGCAGTCGCAAATTGTTTTGTGATAATCAAAAGATACCAACTAACACATTTATATGTAAAACGTACCAGTTTGAGTTCGTAATTTGGCTGAGAACTTCTTTTTTCAGAGGCAAGCGTCTGAAATGCTCGTGCATCACTCTTCAGGGTATAGTTGAATTTTGACTAAAAAGAGAAAGTGCGCCCTTGAATATTTCTTGTTAACATCGATTTTTATGTTCGGCAGGCCCCAAGCTTTCAAAAAATACCCATTTGGTTGAGTCCGCTTTTGGGTGCACGGTCAGCCCTCCGCCGTGACGGAGTATAAGTGATTTCGTTTTTTACATACTGCTGAATCTGTAGCTGTACGTGTGGTTTGCACTGTTACACTTGGGGGGGGGGGGGGGGTGTACATGCTGATGTATCTGTAGCTGTAGGTGTGCATTGTAACACTTGGGGGGGGGGGGGTTGTACATACTGATCTATCTGTAGCTGGTGGTGTGTTTTGCACTGATGCACACTTGGGGGGGGGGGTGTGTACATACTGCTGAATCTGTAGCTGTAGGTGTGTTTTGCACAGTAACACTGGGGGGGGGGGGGGGGGGGTTGTACATACTGCTGAATCTGTAGCTGTAGGTGCATGTGTTTTGTACTGTTACACTTGGGGGGGGGGTGTACATACTGATGTATCTGTAGCTGTAGGTGTGTTATGTACTGTTACAGTAGGGGGGGGAGGGGGGGGGTTGAACATACTGCTGTATCTGTAGCTGTATGTGTGTTATGTACTGTTACAGAAGGGGGGGGAGGGGGGGTTGAACATACTGCTGTTTTTGTAGCTGTAGGTGTGTTTTGCACACAGGGGTGGGGGGGTGGGGTTGGGGTTGTACATACTGTTGTATCTGTAGCTCTAGGTGTGTTTTGCACTCTACACGGGGGAAGGGGGTGGAGTGTTGTACATACTGCTGAATCTGTAGCTGTAGGTGTGTTTTGCACACAGGGGTGGGGGGGTGGGGTTGGGGTTGTACATACTGCTGTATCTGTAGCTCTAGGTGTGTTTTGCACTCTACACGGGGGAAGGGGGTGGAGTGTTATACATACTGCTGTATCTGTAGCTCTAGGTGTGTTTTGCACTCTACACGGGGGAAGGGGGTGGAGTGTTGTACATACTGCTGTATCTGAAGCTGTAGGTATGTTTTGTACTGTTACAGTGGTGGCAGCGGGGGGAGGGGGGGTGTACATAATTCTGAATCTGTAGCTGTAAATGAGTTTTGTACTGTTACAGTGGGGGGGGGGGGGGGGGGGGGGGGGTTGGGGGTTGTACATACTGCTGTATCTGTAGCAGTAGGTGCGATTTGTGCTGTTACAGTTGGGGGGGGGGGGGTGTACATACTGCTGTAGCTGTAGGTGTTTTTTGACTCACATGCGAAGCAAAAGTGAGTCTATGTACTCACCCGAGTCGTCCGTCCGTCCGTCCGTCCCGGCGTCCGTCCGTCCGGAAAACTTTAACGTTGGATATTTCTTGGACACTATTAAGTCTATCAACACCTGATGTGGCCTGATGGTGTATGGTTACAAGATCTCAAAAAACATGTGCGGCAACTTGACCTCACTTTAAGTTCAAGGTCACAGGGGCCGTAATTGTTGTCTTAAAAACGACCATTTTTCACATTTTCGCATTTTTTTCTGAAGTTATCGAGAATGGCAACCTTAGCTATGTATGCTATACAGGGCAATGTAAGCCCTATCTTTGGACACCAGTTTGGTTGACCTTGCTTCAAGGTCAAGGTCGCAAGGGTCCTTTAAAGTTGGATTGTATACATATTTTGAAGTGACCTTGACCCTGAACTATGGAAGATAACTGTTTCAAACTTAAAAATTATGTGGGGCACATGTTATGCTTTCATCATGAGACACATTTGGTCACATATGATCAACCCAGCCAGCAAGACATTAGCGGCCGATGGCTTGTTGGACCTGCGGCCCGACACCTTATGCCGACATCGTCCCGATGTCTTCCCGCTGAAATCGATATCTTCCCGATGTCGGCATAAGGTGTCGGGCCGCAGGTTCAACAAGTCATCGGGCCGATTAACATCGGACCGGATGCGTGCCGCCATAGTACAGGTGTTCGGCCGCCTGTCGGCCGCCTCGTTGCCTCTTTGCAAAAGTTAGTCGGGCCAACACCCGCGTCGTCTCTTTTGACGTCACCGGCCCGACGTTTTGAAGGGTGTTCGGCCGACTATCGGCCGCTAATGTCTTGCTGGCTGGGTGGGCATTGAAAGAAAAAATGCTCCAATACATCAAGTTCATCCTTACAATATGTACAGTTTTTATTAGCCTTCACTTTCATTTTACACAATAAAATATTAGTTGGATAAATGTTTTGCAATATTTTCCAATGCAGTACACGTAATCGAACTTCACTAGTGACAGTGGCTGCTAAGTTCCAATTCTTTTCGTCAATTTCAAATCCTAATTTTCTTCTCCAAAATCCTTCTGAACAGGGTGGGCTGTATTGTTTTCCTACCAGAATCTTTCGAATTTCTTTTACTCATTTAACTTTTTTTCCACAAAAGGTCGGAATGTCACAGACTGAACAATTTACATCGTTTATATCGACATTTCTTAAAAGGAGATGTACAGCTGTTCGAACAACATTGTACTCAAGCAATCTATTTGCAGTGTAGCCAGTTCTTTCACACACTTCTTCATAGGAAGCAAAACGTCCATTCTCACACACATCGCTCACATACATTATACCACTTTTAATCCAATCCGCAAAAAAAAGTGGGTTTCCTTGACAAATTATATCTTTGTTGTTCCACAATAAACCCGAAACAGAATTACCATTATTATCGACTTGATTGTTATCAAGCCATGCCTTCAACACAGCGGACCAAAATTCCGATTTAATACTGTCCAATCCTTTAAATGGTTTGCTATTAATGTTCGCAAAAAAACACTCAAAGCGACTCCCAAAACGGAAAAACAGTGCTTTTGGGAGCCATGACCATTTTTGGTCTTCATTAGACAGAGTTAGGTTCACAACCCAGCTTAACAAAAAGGAACACTGCATCTGACGCAAATCAATCATATTTAATCCACCTTGCTTTACTTCGTTACATAAAACAGTTCTTTTCACCTTTTCAAATGCTTTTCGGTTGCAGTCTTTTTTGCACCACACGAAGCGAAACATTAACCTATTAATTTCAGTTAGAACGTCGTCTGGTACAATCAGCGCCTGCATTATATAGACAAAATGTGGCAGAATAAACGTTTTGAATACACAGACTTTACCAATAATACAGTGTTTTGTTAAGGATTATTCGGATCTGCAGGGAATTCATGAAACATGAACATCTAACATATATGTATAAGAGAGAGAGATAGAGTAAGAGAGAGACTGACTTACTGGCTGACTGACTGATTGACTGATCTTTGATACATAGGACAGAGTTTTTAGTCACAGCTTAGTCTCTCTCTCTCTCTCTCTCTATCTCTCTCTCTCTCTCTCTCTCTCTCTCTCTCTCTCTCTCTCTCTCTCTCTCTCTCTCTCTCTCTCTCTCTACATTAACAAGCATCTTCTAACGCATTTTAACCAAAACAATTTACTTCACCCTAAACAATTGGGTTTTAGAGCTAACCATTCCTGCCATTCTGCCTTAATTTCTCTTGTTGATCAATGGCTAGAGAAAATAAATGACAATGAATTCTGTGGTGCCATTTTTGTTGATTTTGTCAAAGCCTTTGACGTTATTTATCACACGTTATTACTGAGAAAATTCGCATTGTATGGCGTCGGAATCGAAACTGTCAAACTTATTAGTTCATTTCTCACCGGCAGACAACACACTGTTCTTACAAACGCCTCGGCGTCGAGCATGCAAGAAGTAGAATACGGTGTACCACAAGGATCGGTTTTAGGACCCTTGCTGTTCTCTATATACATTAATTATCTCCCCCTTCATATTCAAAATGTATGTGAACTTTTTGCAGATGACACCACAATTCACTCCAGCAACACAAATTTAACTCGCTTATCAGAATCACTTCAAAGGATTTTGCACCAGTTGACAGAGTGGACTGAACTAAACCATATGTCTCTTAACCCAAAGAAAACCAAATATATGATCATAACAACAAAACAAAAACGCCAGAATCTTATTTCAGCTGGTCCTGCTTTAATGTTGGATGGTGAAATAGTTGAACAAGTCGATCATCACAAAGTGCTGGGTTTTGTTATTGATAGCAACTTGTCTTGGTCAACCCACATAGAGCAACTTAAAGAGTTAAGTGGTGTCAAAGAAAGTGTATCTCCTATCTAGAATGAAACACTTCTTGAACTGCCACACCCGGAAGTTATTCTTCATTGCTCATATCCAATCTGTTATTGATTATGCATCCACTCTATGGGACTCAGAAAGTGAAAATTCCTTAAAACCACTTAGCCGAGTACATAAAAGAGCGCTAAAAGTAGTATTACTAAAGCACACTACTCTCACAGAATTAGACTACATACATTTAGGGATCCTACCTCTAAAGTCAAGACTGCTTTTTAACAAAGGAATCCTTATGCAAAAAATTATATCCGAAACTTTACCCCACATCATTTTCTCAAAGTTCTCTTTGAAGAATGCACACCACTTTATGAAATTTAACACTCCTCTTCCTAGGATAGACTTGATTATTTAAGTCTAGTAGCCGTCTCTGGAACGCTCCGCCGAATGCCCTACGGGAAGATACAAGTACAGATTCTTTCAAAAACAATTATATATCGCATTAATGTGCCTTTCGGATACAGTAACTCATTTTTTGAATTAACGTGTTTTTTTCCCACGAATTTATGATGTTCTGCACAAAATCCATCATTTTGCAGAGTTGATGTACTATTGCATATTATTCTGATTTTTACACATTGTTTTGCTTTGCACCTGGTCATAAACATTTATAAACTACAATGTTTCCATATAATGCGCTTATGTTCATAAACTTATACTATTTCACTTCTTATGTATTCATGTAGTAGTAGTTATCATAGTAGATTTAGTCCCTCTTTAGGGCGAGGGTCAGATGCAGTAAAAGTATTCCTATGCTTATTCTATTACCCTCGTAAAATAAAGAATTGTCATTGTCTCTCTCTCTTACTCTCTCCATCTCTTTCCCCCAGTAGTCTCTCTGTGTTTTAGTTTTAATCTTGTGTCTGTCTTACTCACACACTCCTTCTAAAACCCTTTTTGTATTCTTTAGTTCCTGACGAGCTTGCAAACACTGATGTGGGTGATTGACATAATTCTGACCCCCCCAAGCTAAATATATGTTAAGCAACAACTTCATAAAAAAGTCCTGGAAAGGCAGCACTCGTTTATGATTTTATTGCCTTTACAACGTACTGCTCCTGTGTCAACGGTATTTGCTCAACCGACCGCTCATTTTCTCTTACCAGCTCTGTAGATTAGCATATGTAAGTCCAGGATTTACCCTTAAACAACAAATGCAGCAATTTGCGGACCACTAAAATTCAGAGCTAGCTGTGTAGTTTTGAGGTCCGCAAATTGCTTCGAAATAGTGACTTGTCCGCATATTGCTGCTTTTTTCAAATCGTTCCTAACACTATATTTAGTGAAATATGGAAGTAACAGATTTTTTGACACCTTTGTATCGAATTCCCTAAACTTCCCATTTATTTTTAACTTTCTATTTCTTCAAACAAAAAAGTCAAAACAGGTCCTCATATTACCGCATTTTGACGGAAGTACAACAATGATACACAATGTCCGCAAATAGGCGAAAATCCCCCTATGTGTGTGTGTGTGTGTATGTGTGTATGTGTGTGTGTGTGTGTGAGTGTGTGTGAGTGTGTGTGTGTGTGTGTAAGTGAGAGACAGGAAGATGGAAAACGTGTGTGGGGGGAGGGGGAGTGCGTATGTGTGTGTATGTGTGTGTGTGTGTATGCGTGTGTGTGTATGTGTGTGTGTGAGAGAGAGAGAGAGAGAGAGAGAGAGAGAGAGAGAGAGAGAGAGAGAGAGAGAGAGAGAGAGAGAGAAAGAGAGAGTGTCCGGGCTTTGTGTATGTGTGTGTGTGTCAGAGAGAGAGAGACTGTGTGTATATGTTTGTGTATGTGTGTATGTGTGTTTGTTTGTAAAGGTGTGTGTGTGTGTCCGTCTGTCAATGTGGGAATGAGTGTGTGGTTTGTGTGTATGAGTGTGTGTGTGTGTGTGTGTGTGTGAATTGGGTTGAGAGAGAGAGAGGATTTGTCCTTCGCGGGGGGTATGCGGTGCCTTGGCATTGCACGTCTACTTCATTTATATTTCTTCCTAGATTGACTCAAAATCCTTTTTACAAATTTCAGCTTCCTTCTACTTGTATATATTAATAGTATCATTTTTTTAAATCCAACCTTTCGAAATTACTTTAGAATTTGCATAAAAAAAATTGTTATGGAAAAGAAATTACCCCATGCATGAATATGCTCCGTAACTATGAAAAAGAAATCACGATAATAATTGTACCTACTTTTTTGACCTTCATTGATGTGTTTAGACTCATCATTACCACACAAAAGACGCAGGGAAAGAAATCAGCAGTATGATTGATGTAATCTGTTGTCAAAGCGTTCGGAACGTTCATTAGGAGACCAGATGTGTATGGCGACTGCAATATGTTAATGTATACTGTGCATCTGCAGAGCATTCAGAACACGACACAGAAAGGTCCAAGCCAACTCCAGGCCTCCTTGCAGAGCATCAGAACACAACACAGAAAGGTCCAAGCCAACTCGAGGCCTCCTTCTTGTAGAGCAGTCAGAACACAACACAGAAAGGTCCAAGCCAACTCCAGGCCTCCTTCTTGTAGAGCAGTCAGAACACAACACAGAAAGGTCCAAGCCAACTCGAGGCCTCCTTCTTGCAGACCAGTCAGAACACGACACAGAAAGGTCCAAGCCAACTCGAGGCCTCCTTCTTGCAGAGCATTCAGAACACGACACAGAAAAGTCCAAGCCAACTCCAGGCCTCCTTCTTGCAGACCATTCAGAACACGACACAGAAAGGTCCAAGCCAACTCCAGGCCTCCTTTTTGTAGAGCATTCAGAAAACAACACAGCCGGTGTAACACGAGAAAATTACTCCCACGCGATTTTGTACTCCGGAGTAAATATTTCGTACAAAAATGTTACTCCTTTTACGAAAAAGCTACTCCCCCATAACACGAAAAAATAACTTCCAACGACAGGTGTGATCCGAGTCAACATTCCGGTCGAAAATGTTACTCCCCTGACGAATAAATTATTCCACCCTAACATGAGCAATTTACTACCCACGCCAGGTGTACGCAACTTTTACTGTTAGTCTTGGTGGTGGAAGGGGTGAAGGGAGGGTAGCGCGACATTTTTTTGCGCGAGATCACATAAGTTGGCATTATCCCCTCGCCCGCATCCCATTTTCGCGTAAATTTGGGGAGTCAAAATTTCGTGGAGGGAGTAATTTGTTTGTACCTTGGGGAGTTCTTTTGTCGTTCGAAAGGTGTACTCGGAGTAAGAATTTCGTACGAAATGTTTACTCCGCAGTACATTTTTCGTGGAGTAAAAGTCACAGTTTCGTGTTACACCGGCAGCAAACTGTCGGCCTTTATGCAATGCGCTCCACTTGAACAAGTAATGTGTGTGCCCTCGTTGGCTCACGTAAGTGTAGCCTATGCGATCGTAACTTTGTCTGTCTGTGCGTGCGTGCGTGCGTGCGTGCGTATGTGCGTGCGTGCGTGCGTGTGTATGTCTGTGGTAGAAACTCTAACATTTGAAGACGTCACATTACATTGACGTCACATTATGACGTAAGCGGGTTAGACGTCACGCGAAGGAAGTACTGAAAGTCTCGGTCATTATTATTTTGAGCGGGCCGAGACTAGTTGGCAGTCGTGTCCCTGTAAGTAGGCTACATGCAGACAGACAGATCTAGATCTAGTGTCTCGCTTTCTTGCACAGTTTCACCTATGCTCTTTCTGTGTGTGTGTGTGTGTGTGTGTGTGTGTGTGTGTGTGTGTGACGGAGTGATTGAGTTTGTGTTACTGTTTGTCGATTTCTTACGTGAGCCTTGATGGCTTCGCCTCTTGTTTTCATAAAGAGGTTCTGCGTAAATAGAGCGCAGCAGGTCACTTTTTGTCACGGCATACTGCTATGGAGCGGCACTACCCGTCATACAAACACTAGGCGGATACGTTGAATAGAAGTGCAGATCTTTGTGGTGAGGCCGTGGTGTTGTAAAACCAGTTATATGACAGGCCCTTCATTCCCCTATCACATGGTTTTGTAAAACCAGTTATATGACAGGCCCTTCATATTCAAAAACTGAAAAAAACAGTGGTGCCTCTGTGTGTGTGTGTGTGTGTGTGTGTGTGTGTGTGTGTGTGTGTGTGTGTGTGTGTGTGCGTGTGTGTGGTAGCCTATGTGTGTGTATGTGTGTGTGTGTGTGTGTGTGTGTGTTTGTGCATGTGTGCTTGTTGTGAGCATTTGTCTGTTGTATGTATGTGTTTGCGTGTCAAGTTTTTTTGACTGTGCACTGTGCTGCGCTGCGAAAAAATGTGATTCTTTGTATTTTATGCAACCATGTATATGTGCTCTTTGATGAGTATTTTCCTTTTCATCTGAGACAAATTGTATTAGTTGTATATATCGTGTTGTGTTTTTGATTGAACTTGTAAATTGAACTTGTAAAGCGCTTCGAGCTGTGGAGAAGCGCTATATGAATGTCCATTATTATTATTATTATTATTTATTATGAGTCATTTGATCGATTGGTAACGCTGTTATGCGAAATGCAAGAAAGACTTTTACAATTGTCGGTAGGTCTTTGCAGACACGATGACAAAAAAAGGTGTATTCTTCCACAGACCAATAACTGATGCGCCAAAGACTACATTTTCATGTTTATTCTTACAAACCAACATGAATTCAAAACAAAACAAAAGTCAGCACAAAAACGTGTCTGCGAGCATAACATGTCGTGTGGAGAGCGCGTTATCTAAGTTGCGGACATAAAAGATGTTTGGATTAAAAAGGCTAAGACCTTAAAAGAGTCGTTGGCTGCTGCAGCTGGAACACCTGCTGCGGGTTAGCTGGGCATGCTGCACCTTTACCACAACACGCATGTTGCCTGACTGTTTGGGGGTGATCCGGGTTAAAACACAGGATGCGGCTTACGTTACAAGCTGTGCATATGGAAATACATACCGCCATCCTTGTCCCGCTTCGTTGACTAGCGCACTACGAAACTTGACTTAACGTATAACGGGTTAATGTACGCTGACTGGAGAGAGAGAGAGAGAGAGAGAGAGAGAGAGAGAGAGAGAGAGAGAGAGAGAGAGAGAGAGAGAGAGAGAGAGAGAGAGAGAGAGAGAGATCAAATCAAATCAAATCAAATTTTATTTTACGAGGGTTGTGGCATAAGCAATATAAACTAGCTTCTTTTCAACCAGCCCTCGCCCAGAGAGGGACTATTCTAATCTTAAATACATATACAAACGTAAAACAATTACAAAAGATAAGCATGACTAAAAAATAAAAAAAATAAAAAGGCAGAAAAACTATTCACAGGACTATATACACGTTGTAGGCTATACATACATTCTTGCGTTATGAAACACTGATGCTTTATGGACAGATATGATCAATATGAAAATAATCAGAACGAAGTCTTCCATCACTGTGACTTTTCGTAATTTGACATTAAATGTAATGAGAGGTGTTTTTTGAAAGTATTGAGACTTGTTGGGACTCGAACTGATTCCGGGAGAGAATTCCACAAAACGCTGCCAGAATAAGCTAAACTTGATTTAAAGAGAGAGAGAGAGAGAGAGAGAGAGAGAGAGAGAGAGAGAGAGAGAGAGAGAGAGAGAGAGAGAGGGAGAGAGAGGGAGGGAGGGAAAGGAAGAGATAGATAGAGATAGGGAAGGGGAGTGAGAGAGAGAAAAAGAGAGAGAGAAAGAGAGAGAGAAAAGGGGAGGGAAGGGAAGAGAGAGATAGGGAAGGGGAGAGAACTCGAACTCGAAAACTTTATTACCGAGGGATGATAGCATTAGGTCCATATGGTCCTTTCTTACAGCTAGTCCCTACTATAATACACACATGAAACAAAAAACAAATATGAAGAATCAAAAAATAAAAAAAAATCAATAAAAAAAAATAAAAAAACATCAAATAAAACAAAATTATGTAGGTAAAAGTATAACAAAATAAAAATAAAAAATTCAAAAGTGTGCTTGTTAATGGAAGCATACTATACACTTTCTCTTTCACACATCCTCACATACACTCGCACAAATTGTACACCGACTTAGTCGTTAGAGAGGTGCTTTCGGAGCTGTCTTTTAAAAGAAGATAATGACAGACATGACTTGATATTTACAGGTAGTGAATTCCAAAGGAACGCACCAGAATAAGAAAAACTAGTTTTAAACAAATCGATGCGGGGCCTTGACAAGGCAAGGTTATTTCGAGTGTTTGAATAATATGACGGAGATGATTTGAAGAGTTGTATAAGATATGTTGGGGCGTCCTTATAGACGACTTTATACATAAATGAACATTTATTATACAAAAGCTGCTTTTTTAAGCTTAACATCCCAATACTTTTCATCTTTTTCTTTGTAGAAAGAGATGGACTGGGCAGAACTAGTTTAGCAGCTCTACGCTGGAGCGAGTTCAGCTTCTTCAAGTGAACTTCACTACACCCGTCCCATACTATGGAAGCATAATCAATATGGGGTTTTATGTGGGCATTGTAAAATAGTTTTCTTGTGTCTAGATTAATAATGCTTTGTAACTTTGACAAAAGAAACAGGTTTTTAGCAATTTTTTTGCAGATTCCATTGATGTGAATCTGCCATTTGAGATTATTATCAACAGTAAGTCCCAGTAAACGGTGCTCAGCTACTTGCTCAATGGAGTGCTCATTTAGGGACAGACTCAGAGTCATTTCTGAAAGTTGATGTTTTTGGCGAGTGCTGATTATCATAGACTTTGTTTTTACTGGATTAATAAGCATACGATTTGCAGAACACCACTCAGAAACATCGTTTAGGCTCTGTTGTAATTTGTCTTGAATTTGTGCAGGGCTTTTCCCTGTTGCATGTAAGGTAGTATCATCTGCTAACATATGACACTCAACAGATTCAGACTGTAGGTACAGGCGCAAATCATTTATATAGATGCAAAATAATACAGGTCCCAAAACAGACCCCTGTGGCATTCCACATTTCACAGTGCCCTGAGAAGAGTACGTATCGTGTACGTATACAGATTGAACCCTCTCTCTAAGATAAGAGTAACAAAAAAAAGCGACAGTGCTAGAACTTTTCAAAATAATAACATTTTAATTTCTGTAGAAGGATCTCGTGATTCACGAGGTCAAAAGCTTTTTTTAGGTCCAAGAAAACATCACCAGAAATGTCTAACCTATTAATGGATGAGTACCATGAATCAGTTAATCTGGCAAGGGCAGTGTTACATGAATGTTGAGAGCGAAAACCAGACTGAAGTTGATGCAAGAGATTGTGGTCCTCCAAATAAGTAACCAGATGTTTTTGAACATGCCTTTCAAGAGGCTTAGATAATACAGATAACAAAGATATAGGTCTAAAATCATTTAAGTCTTGATAACCTTTTTTCTTTGGCAAAGGTATGACTTTCGCTTTTTTAAATTCTTTTGGAAAAACATTGTGTTGAATAGTATAAATTATAAACATAAGTCAGAGACTCTACTATATAAGGAGTAGACAATATGTATTGCATCTAAACACGAGGTGAGTAAAACATTATCAGAAAAGGTAGAGCAAGAGAAATCCCAAAACTCAAATTCGAGTCACTTCAGTTTGTACTGTACAAGTTGAGAAAGTTGCAAGTCCAGTCAGTACCCACCATCTCAGTCGGACGGATGTTTCGGGGAGGGGGGGGGGGAGTAGAACAAAGGCCTATCTGTGGTCAGTCGCCGCTTCTCTGGACCTTACAGGTCCCAAGCAACACATGGTAAAACGATTAACTCGGCTAGTGCCCAAGCAAAAGTGTTGCATAGGAATTATAGGGTTAGGGTTAGGGTTAAGAAATGTACGTTATCTTAACAGCATGCCACTATATCAATGACCCCCCTCGACCTCCAACAAGAGTCGTGATTCTCTCCGACTCAAAACCAGCATGACTGCTCTTCAAAATGGTTCCAGAAACCGGGAGGAACCTCAGACGGAAATATTGTTCCTCTGTCACCAGATCATTGCCTCTTGAACAGAACTGACCCTTAGCCTACGTACTTCCCCACACACACATGGATCAGATGCAATGATATGGCTGACAGAGAAGCAAAAGAGGTTGTCACAGATCAAGCAGCATTTCATGACATAAAATTAACAAAGACGGGAGCAAAACACAAAATGGCCAAAGTTGCCTGGCGTCACTGGGAAACAGAATTAAAAATAGAAGGCAATACCCATGGTTGGCTTGTTCTGCCCCGACAAACAAAACAAAACAGGCCTACACTCCCCACCTCCCTCCTTAAAATACTTCGCAGCATTCGCACGGCCGGATGGATGCGCTCACAAGTGCTTTCCCCGTCTCTGTGAATGTGGACAGTTTATATCTTTTTTACACCTCTTTGACCGCTGCCAATCACTCCAACAAGATTTCCGCAACCTACACACGACAGGAGCTCCTGTGCTACACACCCTTGTCAACGAACACAAACTGAAACCCCATGAGTTTTTTTTTAGATAAACATTGCACGCTTCAATGGAAGCTAGCATACACCCTGTGTCTCTCAATATATAAGGCTGAAATAGGATATCTGTTTTAAAAACCCTGATCTCCGTTCCTCCTTCCCACCCCTCAATACTCTCTCACACCGAGCTTTTTCTTCTTCATTGTATTATTTTTCCAGTTATGTATTTACTTACCTATTCAGCCACAAATATAACAATATTCCACATAACAAAAATTAAAAAAATAAGCCTACAAAACCGCTCCAGTCCAACCATATTCCGCGTACACAATCTTCCCTTCCATCCCCATTTTGAAACATCGCAACAGACTTCCAGATATGATTATAACACGATCATAATTATGTGTTCTCTGGTTGCATGTTTGTTCAGTGTCTTGTCCCCACATAAAGCATATTAACTCTACCTGTCCTAAAGCCAGTTGCAGTTCTAAGAGGACGTTAAAACTAATTATCATCATCACACACACAAACACACACACACACACACACATATGAAAGATCCCATGTATGTTTTATGATTGTTGTTTTGGTCTGAATACAATTTGGAATCTTACTACACTCATAGACCTATATTAATATAGGTCCCTGCTACACTCTTGTTGATTTTACATTTAAGTTGTTGTCAGAAGTATTTTGTTCGTCGGTTCGTGTATGGTGCGTGTGGTTTGAATGCCGTCCTGACAAATGTCTTTTAAAAACATATTCACGGTAACATCTTCGACGCAGACACAGACAGTTAGGAAGGGCTCCTAATATGGACCACTTTTTGTTTCATGCTGATAACTAGCTTGTTTTCTTGCGGAGAAGTTTTATTTTGTGTTTGGTATTCCTTCTCTCTTAGGTTAACCGTTAGGCCTAATTAGAGTGAAATAGCTTTGATAGACATTCAGCAAAAATTAAATACATACAAAATCACCGGCCTTCACGAATAATTGTAAAAAGCCCCCTATACTTCAAAATAGCATGATACAACTTAGTGTACAAGTCAGACTAATTCAAATATGCTTTAGATTGATCTGTTTCGGGTTGATGAGAGCATTATTTGAAGCACACCAGGAAACTAAAGAAGCTTATCAAAAACAGAGTGAAAATAAGTAAAATTATCAACTTCCACGAAAAGAAGACTTTTTGTTATATTTTTTTTAAATCTCGAGGGCTAGTAATAGGTTATTTCCAGCAAGATTCTTAATGAATTAATGAAAAAAGCCTTTAGCTTCGCTTTCTTCGATTTGTTGAAGGTGGTCCATATTAGGGGACTCGCACATACTTTGAGATTTTGTGAAAACAAGTCGCGTAAGGCGAAATTACTACATTTAGTCAAGCTGTGGAACTCACAGAATGAAACTGAACGTAGTCCGCCGCTAGTGCAAAAGGCAGTGAAAGTGACGAGCCTGTTTGGCGCGGTAGCGATTGCGCTGTGCTTCATAGCACGCTTTACTGTACCTCTCTTCGTTTTAACTTTCTGAGCGTGTTTTTAATCCAAACATATCATATCTATATGTTTTTGGAATCAGGAACCGACAAGGAATAAGATGAAATAGTTTTTAAAACGATTTCGGAAATTTAATTTTGATCATAATTTTTATATTTTTAATTTTCAGAGCTTGTTTTTAATCCAAATATAACATATGTATATGTTTTTGGAATCAGAAAATGACGCAGAATAAGATGAAATTAATTTTGGATCGTTTAATAAAAACATAATTTTAATTACAAGTTTCCGATTTTTAATGACCAAACTCACTCATTAGTTTTTAAGCCACCAAGCTGAAATGCAATACCAAACCCTGGCCTTCGTCGAAGATTGCTTTGCCAAAATTTCAATCAATTTAATGGAAAAATGAGGGTGTGACAGTGCCGCCTCAACTTTTACAAAAAGCCGGATATGACGTCATCAAAGGTATTTATCGAAAAAAAGAAAAAAACGTCCGGGGATATCATACCCAGGAACTCTCATGTCAAATTTTATAAAGATCGGCCCAGTAGTTTAGTCTGAATCGCTCTACACACACACACACACACACACAGACAGACAGACACACATACACACACACACACACACGCACACACACACACACACATACACCACGACCCTCGTCAAAACTTGACTAAATGTAAAAAGAGAAAAAGCCTAACAGTTTTGAGATAAGAATAAGAATAAGAATACTTTATTATCTCATAGATTTTTGTTTCTGCAACTGTTTTGACATACAAGTTATCCAGAGAGGGTGAATACAGCGAACAAAACTTTTTTGAAGTTTGTCAGAACAGGAGGTGGTCCATATTAGGAGCCGGTCCGGCATAAGTTAGGAGCCCTTCCCCTAATATCTACGTGAAGCTACCACCGCTCGGCTTTACACACACACACTTTTAATTAGTTGCTTTTTGGCACACGGCCTCATCATCTGAACTTGAAACAACTACAAAACACAACAACAACAGCATGGTCACAAGTTGTGCTTGTCGGGTTATCACCATAAGGCGCCTGTGGGCTGTACTTGTCCCGCTCCATTTTTAGATCAGTGGCCTATGTCGCGCATGCGCAGTAGAATGTCATTATCGGAAATGCCAAGCCCAATACATGAACATGGCAGAGAAAACTCGAAAGCATGTGCTAAGAAACGTTTCAAACCCAAGCTTCATGGACGTTTTTATGACTACGTACTCCAGCAGGCATCAACTTGTGGTCGACGTGCGTGGGTTTTGCTCAAAATACGTAAGTATTCGTCAGTGTTTGGCTTCTCGAATTAAGTTTCAACTTTGTCTCTGTCTCGAACCAAATAGTGAAATACTAAGCTTACCAGTTACCACACTCAGTGACACTGATAGCACTGATACATTTGTACAGGTAAACATGGCTGTTTGCTGAAACATCTTTGTGAAAAATTGTAATGATGTCTCTGAAGTTTGATTCAGTCCCTAATTCATTCAGTGATTCATTTTGATGGGACGTCAACCCATGATGAGACTAATAATGATATTTGATCGTATTCTGCCAGTGCCATTGCCAACTGCCATGGTTGTTCTTGTGTGCACTAATAAGTAATTTACTAACAATAGGAGTTCGAGTTCTACTTCTACTATAGTAGTATTTTAATAAATCATCACTACTGCTACTTTAATGAATGACCAGCTAAATGCTAATAGTAAATAAGTACATTATTTTTGCATCAGCGAGGTATACATAAATTTAAATATTTTATTAAAAAAATACCGCATGGTTTTGCTTGACCAAATCATTTATCAGCTAACAATATGCTTTTATTTCAGTTGGACCTGACTTGAGCATGGTTCCGTTGTCTCCGCAACAACAGCTTAGTTGCTCAAGATACAATTGCAAGCATGTCCAGTTTGCAGCATGTGCAGGCTGAGTGTGAAGATCTGATGGCTTATCCAGACACAACATATAAGCTGCTTGACACTATTCCAAGGTAAGCAAGAAGCTTTGAAAATAGTTACTTTAAGTGACATTACTTAGTGAGTGTACATTTTTGTGGGTGAACCATCAGTAACTGTCCCACCCAACACCCCCACCCACACATACAAACACGCACACAAATTGAAAGGACAGACGAGGCTTACCTGGTAAGGTGAAGGCTGGACCTGATTTAGTAGAGGTACACAGACTGCGACGGCTGTTCTAATGATTAGAGAGGACGCATGCGCAACCAATCACCTTTCAGATAACAATATGTTACAAAGTCAAACACTTGTTTTGAAATAATTTAGTGCCCTAATTTTATCCCAAATGCGGAGGGAATTACAGTCTCACTTAAGGGTGGGATTAGAACAGCCGTCGCAGTCTGTGTACCTCTACTAAATCAGGTCCAGCCTTCACCTTACCAGGTAAGCCTCGTCTGTCCTTTCAATTTAGTCTCGGTACACAGACTAGACGGCAATTTCTAATGATTTTTTAGAGATTGCCTTTGTGACATATTGCTCAACCTCCAATACAATTTTATATTTCATAGAAACTCACCCTAAGCCTTGCAGAAATATGAGTCCAACAGAGACTGCCCCAAATTTACGGTCGCTGCTTTGTGGTAGAAACGTGAAAACGTGGACTCGCTGCTCCAACCTGCAGCTTTGAGGATAACATCCATGGGGACCCCCCGTGATGCTGCAGCTGACGTACTTGCTGCCCGTGTGCTGTGTGCACCAAATACTTGGGTGTCCACATTAGCTCGTGTGAGAACGTCTCTCATCCACCGAGCCAAGGTGTCCTTGCTGATGGGTTTGTAGGGTTTTTGATAGCTCAAAAGCAGTTTGTCTTCGCATCCCCGAAACTCCTTAGTTCTTCGAAGATATTCTTTGAGCACAGACACAATACACAAAGCCTTGTTCTGTGGAAAGGCTAAAAATTCCAGCGGTGCTAAGTGTTTTCCTTTGCGGGAATGTTTTAGCAATACATTCAAATAAAACACACATTTTGAGTTGGAAAGATGCATTGAATTCACTGACAGACTGTGAAGAGTTTGGCATCTTTGCGCAGATAACAGTGCCAAAAGCATTACAAGTTTGTATGACAATTCCTTCAGTGTTATTTGTTCATGTGGATAGTACAATTCCAAATGCTCCAGCACAACATCCACATTCCATGTGGACGCATATTTAGGAAAAGCGGGTCGAAGTTCAAACACACCTTTCACAAACCGTTTCACTAAACAGTGTTCACCAAATTGAGGACATCCTGCAATGTCTAAGTAACAAGATAGAGCCGATCTGGCCGCACAAATGGCACTATAGCCAAGTCCTGCCCTGAACAGTGTTGCTAGAAAGTTGATCGCATCATTCACAGTCGGCGAAACGGTATGTATACCTCTCCTGCACGCATAGCTTTTCCATTTTGCGATATAGGACGCGTAAACTTTCCTAGTTCCCTCTCTCCATGACGAAAAGATGATATTTGAAGCTTGTGCCGAAAGTCCTGACATTCGATATCTGATCCTGAGACTTCGCAAATGATCAACCTTAAGGACTTTCTCAGTCTGTGTTTTTCCTGAAGATTTGAGGGCATGACTAGCAGATTTTCCCTTGCTGACACAAGCACCGGATTGTTTATCAACATCTTTGCCAGTTTTGGATACCACGGTTGACTGGGCCAGTCTGGAACTACTACAACTCCCGTAGCTTTTTCTTTGTTGATTTTGTGCAGCATGCTGGCAATAACACAAAAGGGTGGAAAAGCATAAAAACGTGTATTAGACCATGATAGAGTGAAAGCATTCACCGCTACAGCTTCTGGATCTGGTCTAAATGATACATATTGAGGGAATTTACAGTTTATCCTTGATGCAAACAAATCTATTTCTGGTTTAGCACCCAGAATATCCAGAGCACTTGTTAAAATGTCAGTCTTCACGGCCCATTCTGTATCTAGATTGTGTACTCTAGATTCTTCATCTGCTTCTACATTTTCTATCCCTGGTATGTATGCCGATGAAACCCAAATGCCTCGCATAATGCAAAATGACCAGATTTCCTTAGCAACTGCATTGCATGTTACCGAAATGGACCCCATTTTGTCAACACATGCAATGGCTGTAACATTGTCCATCATAAGCCTGAGATGAATGTTAGTTTTGTCCCTAGCAAAGGTTTGCAAAGACAGCAGTGCAGCTTTCAATTCCAGAATATTGATGTGCTGCTGTGCTTCTTGTTGATTCCATAGTCCACCTGTTCTACCTTGACTACACGAACAACCCCAGCCTTTCTTTGATGCATCAGTGAACATTATGAAATCTGGGTCACCATGATCAGTGTCCACATCATTAACAGATGACATGATATTCTCCCTCCACCATAACATTTCGGTTTTGGCTTCGGCAGAGAACTCCACAGAGGAGTCATAATCATCATTGTTTTGCTTCAAAGCAGCAATTTTATCGTGTTCCATGCATCTGTACCAGAGAGGACCAAATTTCACCGCCTGAAAAGCAGACACTACTTGCCCAATGAACTTTGCGAGTGTTCTTACTGTGGCATACCCCTGATGTAACAGCTCAGTGGCTAGTTTATGTATCCTTTCCTTCCTCTCTGTTGTTAAAGTGACTGTCATGTCCTCTGAATCAATTTCAACCCCAAGATATCTTATTTTATGGGAAGGTATCAAAACAGATTTCACCGGATGCACAACAAATCCTAATTTTTCCAGAAGAGACAATGACTCTTTTACATTTTGCACACATTCTTTTTCAGAATCTCCAAAAAGTAATGTATCATCAATGAAGATTGTTGAAAGAAATCCTAGTCTATGTAACTGGGCCATGACTGGTTTCAGTAACTTTGTGAACAAACGTGGGCAAGGTGCTAGTCCGTTTGGACATGCAGTGAAAACAAATACTTCTCCTTTCCAGAGAAACTTCAAATATTTCTGAGATGCTTTATTTACCGGCACTGAAAAATAAGCATCTTTGAGATCCAAAGAACAGAAGAAGCAATTTCTGGTGACTAGCTCCAAAGCTGTCTTCAGTGTTTCCATTTTGAAATGCTGATAAATCATGTTTTCATTCAAATCTCTCAGATTTAAAATTAATCTTCATGTATTATTCTTTTTTGGTCTCACAAAAATTGGAGACAAAAAATCATCCTCCGAGTGATCTGTTTTTCTTATCACCCCTTTTTGTAGAAGTTCGACAATTTCTGAATCAATTGCTGTATAGTGACTAAACGAGTATCCACAATATAGCCTATATACAATATATATATAATATACAACATGCAGTATTGCATATCAAATATTCTGCGCTTCTATGTACTATGTACTACACACTATGTTGATGATGGTTTCATGAGTATAGTTAAGCCATGGTATGCACATCTTATGATAAGTTTAAACATTTATAAAACATGCAGTGAAAAACAAACAAACATCCTGCGCCACTTTGTACTCTTTTGATAATGGCTCAATGTGTACAATTGAGTTGTGGTATGCACACAATAGCGTAACATAAAAAATACTATGTCATATATCTCAAGTACATTGTACCTGATTCGATGATAAAAAAAAAATGATGATAAAATCATGTACCTATGAACCATGTACCCGTTGCACCCGTTGTGTCAAACAACTTTGCCTTTGCTCACTCGGCGCCTCGTTTCCTTTTGCCATCAGCTATTTGTGCACGTTTTCGCACGAGGACTGTTCACGTATTTTCACGTGTCTTTTAAGCTGGTCTGCGTGTCTCATCAGGTGTGCCACGCCTGCCCTAGTTTGTGCACGTATTGAAAGACCACAGGCCAAACGACAAAATTTAATGCGGTCAGCATTTTACCCTTTGTCTTGCATGTGAACATTAAATGTTGTTCAAGAGAGCAAGTGGCAGTACTTTCTCTTCTATTATCTCTGGTTGTTTTAGTTATTTTTAGTTATTTTTGAAATAGTTACCTTTGATTGATACCTTAGTTTACCCTATATTTTACATTAACACGCGAGACTGCGTGTCAAAATATTTTGTTTTCGATTGTTTTTGATTGTTGACTTTAACTGTCGACGTTGTTGATTGTGTGTTTGTTTGATTGTTGGTTTGTTTGCTTGTTGTTGTTTGTTTGCTTGTTGTTGTTTGTTGTTGTCCACAATGACTTCATGCCTGATGCAAAAGGATAGGGCGCACGTGTCGGGGAGATTGTCTCACACCCTTGGCTCTGCCTTGTTTGATTTTTTGCAACGAGCTGTGACCTAGATGGGTGGGTGTAGTCTGTCTCAATACAGAGCCAGTGTGGGAAGTTATCTCCCTGTTGCGTCAGCGCTATCTGTGTATAAACTATCTTTTCTTAACAGGGGAAATATCCAGTCGCTTATGATTATTCTCGTTTGTGGTAGTGCTGGCTTGTCTCTTGCGTTGTTTTTGTTTTTATTTCCTGCCCAGAAGCTTACTCGTAACGACCCAATATGTTGTTACGACATTGCTGTGAACTTTGCTGGTTCGATGTGGAAATATGCCACCTCACTCATTTTTTGTGCTGATTCTGTGAATTTTACATCTCAAACCATATCTATTGCAATTTGCTTATTGTTGTTTATGTGTGGTGATATCCATCCTAATCCTGGACCAAGCACAACCCGAGGGGATGGGATCTCTATTGTTCATGTAAACACTCGCAGTCTTCAATATAAGACACCGTTCCTTGAGGCCGAATTGGGGAAGTTTGATATAATAACTGTATCTGAGACCTGGCTGTCGGACAAAGTTGACCAAGACTGCATCTGCTTAAAAGGTTACCACCCTCCAGTTAGACGTGATAGGCCCGGGGATTCCCACGGCGGCGTAGCCGTTTATGTAAATAGTAATCTGATTTGCAAACCGAGGATCGACTTGTGTATACCTGATTTGGAAGCGATCTGGATTGAGACTAAGTTGGGTCAAGATACTCTTCTCGTTGGTGTGTTTTATAGACCACCGAGTGCAACCGTCGACCATTGGCTTCTTATCAACGATTCCGTTCAACTTGCCATGAATACCCCACATAAGTTTATTATCTTTGGTGATCTCAACGCTGATTGTACTGTTAACCCCCCGTTTCATCTGCGGGAATTAATGAACACAAACAGTTTATCTCAGTTGATATCAGAACCCACTCGAATAACCGATACCTCGTCAACTATAATCGACCTGGTATTAACTCCGTGTCCTAACTTGGTAAAAAGAGTTGGTGTTCTACCACCTGTATGCAGTGACCACTCGTGTCCTTTTGTATATTTGAATTATGACTTACCGTCGGGTGGTTCATTCAAACGAACACTATATCATTATTCCAAAATCGATGTTGACAAGTTGTTGCAAGATATGGAAAGTGTAGATTGGAATAATATAGTCGATTTAGAATCCATTGATGACGCCGCTGAAATGTTTTCCGATAAGTTAATGATGATAGCTAAAGAATGTATGCCTGTAAAGGTAGTGACAATGAACGGACACGATGCTGTATGGATCACCGAGGAAATCAAAAAGTTGATTAGGAAAAAGCAATATATTCACGCATTAGCCAAACGTCTGGATACTGTATGGTGCTGGTCTCTTTTCCGACGGTTGAGAAATAATTTGACTGATGTTATAAGAAAAAGGAAAGAAGAGCACATTAGGGAACTAGAAAATAGAATATTGTCACCTCATAATTTTGGCAATAAAGACTGGTGGAAGGTAGTCAACTCTTTTTTGAAAAAGAAAGGAATGAGTACAAATGAGATTCCGCCCATTGAAAGCAATGGAATTGTGTATTACTCTGCAGAGGACAAAGCCGAGGTTTTTAATGAAGCATTTCTACGACAGTCGCATATACATGGTCATGATGATGACGTTCCACCAGTTGAAGAAGAGCCCATTTCCATTAGTCCTCTCGTGATAACTACCGAAATGGTGTACGCTGTTCTAAACAACCTCGATGTTAGGAAAGCAGTAGGTCCTGATTTGGTTCACAATAAACTTCTTAAACTTGCTGCTTGTATTATTTCAAATCCGCTTGCAACCCTTTTCCAGAGATCGTTGGCTGAGGGAAAGTTTCCGAAAATTTGGAAAGTAGCTCATGTGAATCCCATTTATAAGAAAGGTGAAAAAGAACACTGCAGTAACTATCGTCCGATTTCATTACTCAGTTGCATTGGAAAAGTATTGGAAAAATGTGTTCAAGCCCATGTTTTTCGATATCTCACAGAGAATGATTTATTAACGGTTTCTCAGTCAGGGTTTATTCCTGGTGATTCAACTAGTTTCCAGTTGTTGAGTATGTATGACGATTTTTGTCAATCCTTAGATAAGCAGTTGACGACTCAGGCTGTTTTCTGTGATATATCAAAAGCCTTCGACAGAGTGTGGCACAAGGGTTTGTTGCATAAATTATATGCTATAGGCATAAGAGGTGTTTTATTAAAATGGTTTGAAGATTATTTGACAGGCAGGTTACAAGCCGTTGTTATCCAAGGCAGGAAATCGAAATACGGACGTGTTTGTTCAGGTGTTCCCCAAGGTTCTGTTCTGGGGCCCTTGTTGTTCCTTGTGTACATTAACGATATTGTCATTAATATCGAATCTGTCATTAAACTTTTTGCTGATGATACCAGTTTGTATTTATCTCTAAATGATGCAAACACGCGGACACAGATCTTAAATGCAGACTTAGCCAAAATTGCACACTGGGCGGAAAAATGGAAAGTTAATTTCAATAATTTAAAAACAGATTTGATGACCTTTTCTGGAAATAGAATGCCTGAAACCCTTCCTCTTGTATTTGATGGAACAATTCTGAGAGAAAACCACGTTCACAAACATCTTGGTGTACTGATTCAGAGCGACTGCAAATGGGAATCACATGTTCAGTCAATTATATCTAAAGTACGTGTTCTTCTCTCATGTTTTCGGTCCTATAAGTATCGCCTTAGCCGAAAGGCACTTGAACTTATGTATAAATCTTTTATTATTCCCCATTTTGATTTTTCTGACGTCATTTGGGATAACTGTTCTGACAGATTAGCTACTTTATTAGAAAACTTGCATCTTGATGCCATAAGAACCATTATAGGTGCAGTTCGTGGCACGAGTCACCAAAAATTGTACGATGAATCAGGATTTACAACACTGAAGGAGAGGCGAAAAAGACACAAATTGATTTTGTATTTCAAATTAGTTAATGCACGCGTGCCACCATACTTACTAGAACGTCTGCCTCCTCTCGTTGCTTCTGTGAACCCTTACCATAGACGAAGACCACTTGACAGACAGACTCCCCACTCTCGAACTGAATTGTATAAAAAGTCATTTTTTCTGTCTTCGACTTCCCTGTGGAATGAGCTTCCAGATACTGTAAAACAACTTGATTCTATTGGGTTATTTAAAAAACGTATTAGTTCTGATGATTCTGTTGTTCCCTCGTATAGATACACATCTGATCGAAAATCAGAAATTATCCATTGCAGACTGAGATTGAGGATCAGCAATCTAAATAGTGATCTATTTGACAGACATTTAATTCCCGACCCGTCATGCACTTGTGGTTATCGTGTTGAAAATGCGGAGCACTATATTTTTCATTGCCCCTTATCTCTTCAAATACGTGAAGTCACCTTGTCAACACTGCCCAACTATGATTTGCTAACCGCTGATGATTTTCTGTATGGAAATAGAGACAAGTCAGACAGCGAAAATGCATTGATATTTGACCAGTTATTCAGGTTTATCTTATTAAGCAAACGTTTTGAATAATGAATGCATTTATCTCATCCATGTTCGAAACGACCATGTGCAGTACTGTTTACATTTCCTTGTTCTGGTAGTATTCTATTTTCAACCATGTGGAAGTCATTGTATGCGTGTGTGTGCGAGTGAGTGTGCGAGCGCGTGTGAGTACTGTTGTTAGTTTAGCATTGGTTTTTTTTTCTTTTGTTTTTTGTTTCCTTTTATTGTTACATGTTTGTCTACCATAATTTACCATTATTATTTTGACATTATTTCAAATTTGTTATATTAAAATCGTCCGCCAAATTTCATTTGCTTTTAAGAGTACGCTCATAAGCCTAGCTTGTTGTGCTCCATGTTCCTTATTTCATGTATGCGGTAATAGTACCAATGGAATTTATTGAATAAACTTGTTTAAACCAATTGCTGTTGTCTGTTCTTTGGAAAAATTATAGTTTTGAGGATTTTTTCTCTGTACAGGGGTCTCTGTGAAATCAATATTTATCTTGTAATTCTCCTTAGCACCTTTGATCGCTTTCTCGATATCCCCGCCAAAAAGCATGTCACGACTCGGGAGGTTTTCGTTTGTGCAAATAGCTGCCATGTCCTTTGGCAGAACGCGAGCTAATTGGTATTTACGGCGGATGCTGAGCTCTTGCTGCGCTGTTCCCAACAGACAGATAACATCACCACACGCGGACAACATCCCATTCAGTTCTGCCCTGAACTTCGTACTCTCTACTGTCACGGTACTACTGCTGTTGTCAGTGCACCCCTCTTTTGTGAAGGTGTGAAGTTTGCTTGTTGCCGTAACAAGTGCTGCGGTTGATTTAGAAATCAGCTTCTGTACATTGAGCAGTCGCGTGTCATTTTGTCTTGCACCTCTGTCGAGGTTTGCTTTCCCTATCACCTCCTCATTAAGGATAGGAGCCTTTATTTCCACACAGTTTGCCGGAATAAGGATACTTTCCATCTTGTCCTTGAGCTTTTGGTCTGGTAATTTGACAGTGAATCTGCTTTTAGTGATGTTTGCGAGCTTCTCATCCACTACACCACCTATTTTCTCTTCAACTTCCAAGTCTGCCTCCATCGCAGCAAAAATATCATCAAGCTGATCCGCTGACTGAGCTGATGCTTTGACACAAAAGTCAAATTCTGATTCTGTTGAAACCTCTGCCACAGAACCTCTGCCGGGGTCAACAATTGCTTCATTTTTCTTCATTTTTTCCACAGTAGCACCGCTGGAACAATCTCCGATAGAAACACCGGTAGCACCGCATGAAACGGAGAAAGACTGATCGCCAAGATCACTGTTTTCAGATTGATTTTCATCATCACCATTGTTACAAAAGAGATTGTCATATTTCGATTCCAGAGATTTCAGTTTATCCAAAAACGGACTCATGATCGACCCCATCAAATCACGCACAGTTTCCACCATTTCATTGTTAATGTTTTGTCCACCACTTGTACTAGCAGACTCCGCATCCTTTTTTGCTGCGGAATCCGCCATCTTCAAAAAATAGAAACCGGCGAGCGTCCGGCGTGAAATGTAATCATGAAAAATCAGTTCTCACCTTGACTCATCCGAGCTAATGACATCGTCCTCACGAAACAAAACACTCTGAGGCACACATCACAAAGAAAAAAGTTCACCCAACACATTATAATCCAAATGAATAATCCATTTCTATGAGCACTGAAACATTCTGAAAGCTTCCTGGTAACGCGCGAAACCAAAAGTGATTGGTTGCGCATGCGTCCTCTCTAATCATTAGAAATTGCCGTCTAGTCTATGTACCGAGACTAAATGGAAGCATACTATACACTTTCTCTTTCACACATCCTCACACACACTCGCACAAATTGTACACCGACTTAGTCGTTGGAGAGGTGCTTTCGGAGCTGTCTTTTAAAAGAAGATAATGACAGACATGACTTGATATTTACAGGTAGTGAATTCCAAAGGAACGCACCAGAATAAGAAAAACTAGTTTTAAACAAATCGATGCGGGGCCTTGACAAGGCAAGGTTATTTCGAGTGTTTGAATAATATGACGGAGATGATTTGAAGAGTTGTATAAGATATGTTGGGGCGTCCTTATAGACGACTTTATACATAAATGAACATTTATTATACAAAAGCTGCTTTTTTAAGCTTAACATCCCAATACTTTTCATCTTTTTCTTTGTAGAAAGAGATGGACTGGGCAGAACTAGTTTAGCAGCTCTACGCTGGAGCGAGTTCAGCTTCTTCAAGTGAACTTCACTACACCCGTCCCATACTATGGAAGCATAATCAATATGGGGTTTTATGTGGGCATTGTAAAATAGTTTTCTTGTGTCTAGATTAATAATGCTTTGTAACTTTGACAAAAGAAACAGGTTTTTAGCAATTTTTTTGCAGATTCCATTGATGTGAATCTGCCATTTGAGATTATTATCAACAGTAAGTCCCAGTAAACGGTGCTCAGCTACTTGCTCAATGGAGTGCTCATTTAGGGACAGACTCAGAGTCATTTCTGAAAGTTGATGTTTTTGGCGAGTGCTGATTATCATAGACTTTGTTTTTACTGGATTAATAAGCATACGATTTGCAGAACACCACTCAGAAACATCGTTTAGGCTCTGTTGTAATTTGTCTTGAATTTGTGCAGGGCTTTTCCCTGTTGCATGTAAGGTAGTATCATCTGCTAACATATGACACTCAACAGATTCAGACTGTAGGTACAGGGGCAAATCATTTATATAGATGCAAAATAATACAGGTCCCAAAACAGACCCCTGTGGCATTCCACATTTCACAGTGCCCTGAGAAGAGTACGTATCGTGTACGTATACAGATTGAACCCTCTCTCTAAGATAAGAGTAAAAAAAAAGCGACAGTGCTAGAACTTTTTAAAATAATAACATTTTAATTTCTGTAGAAGGATCTCGTGATTCACGAGGTCAAAAGCTTTTTTTAGGTCCAAGAAAACATCACCAGAAATGTCTAACCTATTAATGGATGAGTACCATGGATCAGTTAATCTGGCAAGGGCAGTGTTACATGAATGTTGAGAGCGAAAACCAGACTGAAGTTGATGCAAGAGATTGTGGTCCTCCAAATAAGTAACCAGATGTTTTTGAACATGCCTTTCAAGAGGCTTAGATAATACAGATAACAAAGATATAGGTCTAAAATCATTTAAGTCTTGAGAACCTTTTTTCTTTGGCAAAGGTATGACTTTCGCTTTTTTAAATTATTTTGGAAAAACATTGTGTTGAATAGTATAAATTATAAACATAAGTCAGAGACTCTACTATATAAGGAGTAGACAATATGTATTGCATCTAAACACGAGGTGAGTAAAACATTATCAGAAAAGGTAGAGCAAGAGAAATCCCAAAACTCAAATTCGAGTCACTTCAGTTTGTACTGTACAAGTTGAGAAAGTTGCAAGTCCAGTCAGTACCCACCATCTCAGT
>NC_090248.1:56040544-56053720 GCF_037325665.1 Littorina saxatilis | reverse complement strand
GCCGAGACGTCCCGAAGATAATAGTTAATAAAGATATCTTCAGAGCGCCAAAATGCTGTGGACAGCACCTCATCCAGCCTCTTAGAACGCAAGACGGCTAAAGATGATGCCCAAGCCCTTGTCCAGCAGCCTGGACTTCACCGCTCACAACGCTCTCACAACAACAGTCAAGGATTAAGCAGTAATGTGCGGCGCTCAGAAAGAAACAAGAAATAGGACAAACCCGACCATCCTGGTAATGTAAAGTTTCTAGCGTACAATGTAGAAAATGTATACAACAAACTTCCTGATTTATCTTTTATTAGCTACGTGTGTTCTTTCGACATAGTCAGCTTGACAGAGACATTTGTGAACAGTGACTTTGATTTTAGTACTATTTTTACTGACTTTGCCAAATTTGTCGCGCCTGCGAAGAAACTTTCTCGGCGAAGTAGGCACTCAGGCGGAGTCGTACTTTTAATAAGGAAATCCATGTCGTGCTTTGTTTCGGAAGTCAGTAGCGACTGCTCTAAGAATAAACAAGACAGCTTTCGGCACTGAAACAGATGTGTTGCTGGTAGCCTCATATGTCGTGCCTATTAACGGACCTTTGTACGACACCTTAGCGTTAACAGATGGACTCTTAATACTTGAGGAATGTATGGTGCAGATACTTCAGAGGGACGACATGCATGTTGTGCTATGTGGTGACCTTAATGCAAGAACGGGCTGTGAGCAGCCAAATCTCGAAGACATGTCACCGCTTGCGCCCGAGGCTGAGGACGATACAGGCAGGTGTTCTAAAGACACGTCAGTCAACAGCTTTGGAAAATCCCTGTTGAACTTGTGCTTTATGCTTGACTGTGTTATTTTAAATGGTTCATGCAAGAGTGATTCAGAAGGAAAATTTACGTTTATTTCTCCTAACGGTAGCAGTGTTATTGACTATTTCATTGTGTCATCATATCTGTATTCTGGAAAGTTTGACTTGCGAGTAGGCGATCGTGTCGACTCTTGGCATTTACCTGTTGAACTTGTG
This sequence comes from Littorina saxatilis, assembly GCF_037325665.1. Lineage (NCBI taxonomy): Eukaryota > Metazoa > Mollusca > Gastropoda > Littorinimorpha > Littorinidae > Littorina > Littorina saxatilis. Next base: position 56,052,702 of record NC_090248.1, on the reverse strand, counting down.
TGGGAAAGGGTTGACGGTAAAATTATTGTGCACGAGGAGACAACAAGCTGTGAAGACCGCATTTTCTGGTGTGACAGCTTTTTGAGCGAGTATGAAGGCGAGCTTGCTTCACCTGATTTCCAGCAGCAGATGCATGATGCACGGTCTGTCCTAGATTCCAGTGTTGATACGTCTGTTGAAATAGTTTTGAGGGCACTCCATTGTGCGGCTGCGTGTATGTTTAGGACGATTGGCCAGAAGAAAAAAAGATATAAATGAATGGTTTGACAAAGATTGTCTGCGCAAGAAAGCTGTCGTAAAACGGTTCCTGAAACGGGCTCAGAGAGCTAACAAGCACAAGTATGAGATATGCAGGGAAGAATATGTACAGGAACGCAAAGAGTACAAGGAATTGTTGTATAGAAAGAAACTAGATTTTGATTTAGAAAGACTTGTCAAGTTGAAATATTCCATAAAAGACCCAAAAGTGTTTTGGCAAACTATTCGGTCATTGAACGCAAAAAAAAAGCAATCTTCCATGGTATCTCAAGTGTATGGCATTCCATTTGTCAAATAATTATTTGGATACTTTTTCATGTTTTGTTCACCCGTTTTAGCTAAATAATCGTTATTTAGAAGCTCATGTGCTATATAAGTAATTGTTTATGAACAATGTAAAACAATTCTAAATATTTTTTTGTTTACGTAAACCATTTATTATTTACCTAAACACCGCGGGGGGTCGTCAAAGTATCGAAAATACGATCATGATAATCAGAGACGAGAGATGATGCATGCGTGTCTTCGTGTTTTCCAAGCCCTGAGACTTTCGCTGTGAACGTGGGATCTTTTTCGTGCGCAAGTGTGCACACGGGGGTGTTCGGACACCGAAGGGAGTCTGCACAAAGTTGACTCCGAGAAATAAATCTCTCGCCGAACATGGAGAGAGAGACAGAGAGAGAGAGAGAGAGAGAGAGAGAGAGAGAGAGAGAGAGAGAGAGAGAGAGAGAGAGAGAGAGAGAGAGAGAGAGAGAGAGACGCTTGATGCTTTTGACGCTTTGACACTTTATTGTCATTAGCTAATAAAAGCCTTATAGACAAGGTAAAACAACAATTTCTGCATCATTCATAAAAGGGGTAAAAGGACGAATGAACAAAGCATTAATAACAACAAAAACATAGCAAACTAGTTTATGAGTACAAACAAACAAAAACATATACACGCAACCCGATTTGAATGAGAAGGACATCCAGTCCAACATTTGCGTACGTAAAAATTACATTATACATCATTTCAGCTTGACTCATCTAGTTTCTTTTTGCGCATGTTTAGTGCCTTAGAAATAAATTGTGCAGTTGCTTCGAGTACACTTTCTTCATCCAGGGCTAGGATACGGGTTACATCTTCCATTGAGGCTGGTTCAGAACAACTTTTTAACACGTTACACTTTGCACGGATATCAGCATAGGCTGTACAGTGGTGTGACAAATGGATTTGTACATGTATAGTTTAGTCTAAATTATGTTTAACATTTGTTTAGCAATTTTATTAAATGTGTGCAGATTAGCTTACCATACTTTCAATTCGCATAGTAGGGCCTGCTAGAATGGACCAATGGAAGAAGAGGTTTCAATCCGCATAGTATGGCCTGATAGAATTGACCAATGGGAGAGGAGATTACTAAACTGGAGAAACTGAACGTAGCCATGTTTGCTGTATCGAACAGAACATCATAAACTATCACTGGAGACGGGTGTGTCTGCGCAGGTTTCCGCAGTTATGATCGGGTTCTCAAATAGCATTGAGGTCGACGGTATGTGACTCATGCCTGGATGAATCATGATGGATTCATTGCTGTGAATACACAGGTATCTATTGAATTGTGTTTGTTCAGTAATCTTGACTTGTGACATGACTTTGAGAATAATGTTGTGAATTGGATTAGGAAACGTGTGAGCTGTTGTCAGCCATTTTGGAAAGGAATGTTTGTATTTTCCTTTGTAATGGAGTATTGGGTAAATGTGATCCTCCACCACGAAATGAGTCGCATGTCACCTCGCGCGGTTCTGCGCTAGGTAATATAAGTCTAGGGAGTGTCTGGTAACAGTGTGACGGTCACCTTAGTCAAAGGCTTATAACTCAAACAGTTTTTGCTTTTTTTCTAAAACGGTTTTCATCACTGGATAGAGCATAAAAAACACTTTAGGAAAATGTAAAAATATGAAAATCATGCAAAGGTGACATGCGACTTGTCGAGGGTCACAAATGAGCTGAAATGATATTGTGATGACATAGGCTAGTTGACGGATGAATGTGATAATATTGAGTAAGAGTGGAATTAATATTTTGTGGAGAAGTTTGACTAAGAACTGAGTGGTTAAGACTTATGATAGTATACACTTTTTACACAGCACCCCGGTGGGAGTGAGGGTGTACTCTACTGTGGGAAAGAAGGAAGAAGATGAGCATCCCCTCCTTGTCGCCACGGCGTAGACGGTATGCAACGGCACAAGGTTGTAACGCAGCGCAGGAATTCTTGGTTCCGGTGGAATCCCACCCCATATCACCATGGTCGTAATCTTTCATTGGTGTGATATGGATCAAGTAAATGAACCCGCTGAACTGTGAGTAACCACCGGAATTGTGCGTAACCACTGAATTGTGCGTAACAAGTGAATTGTATGTAACAAGTGAACTGTGAACTGTGAACTGTGAGTAACGAGTGACGACGTCATCGAGGGACAGATATTCCTCCACATAACTACTCAACTTATGTATATATATTTCAGTGAATTTAAGTGACTGTTGATTGTGTGTGAATTGTCATACATGTATTTTGTATGAATGAAATATAGGTACGAGGGCAAAGGGCAATAACTTGTTTAAGACTTTGTGCCTAGTTTGAGAGCTGTGTGTGTGAAATGGAGTGACTTAGTAAACAGAGTTAGGACATGCATTTCTGATAGAATAGTTATTTACACACAGACACTTTCAGAAAAAAAACCTTCGTAACAAGTGGAAAAGAAAGTGTACATCGTCTTCACAGCCTCCATCACACATCGGGCATGCACTGTCGCGTGCCTGTTGTATTAAAAACCACTGAGCATTGCTCCTCAGCCCACAGGCTCTTAACCGAAATCTAGCAAGCGCATCTCTTTTCCATTTGTCTCTCTATTTCTGTATGAAGTTTGCTCATCTCATCTTGCAGGCTACTCATAGCAGAAGAAAAGTCGGCGATAATTTCATTGTTTTCCTGATTGGAATTGAACAAATATTCCACATCGTCTTTGTTTGAGTGAACTGCCGTTGTCAGTGTCTTGTATTTCGACTCCAGCTTGTCACACCTTTTGTCTATTGCATCACATTTGCTTTTCACGACTCCACTATCTGTCTTGATAGAACTCAAGTCTGACTGTATGTGATGCATATTGGTTTCCAGACTCTCAAACTTTTCTCCTTGTTGCTGAATGGCTTTCAAGATTTGTGCTGCCATGTCAGGAGCTATGCAAGTTTCGATGGCAGTAGGTACCGGCGTAGTTTGTTTACTCACAGTTTCAGGTTGTCTGTACTGGTTTGATTCGTTTGTTGTGTCACCTTTTCCTTCGTTATGCTTATCCGGGCCAGCAACATTTGTAGCGTCTGTGGTAGGTCCTGGATTCATTTCAACGTCGCCACAGCACAGAAAGTAGCTTGCCACAAACACAAACCAAAGAACGTCCAGTCTGCCCCAAGCGCGTATCACTTGGACACGCATTTTGACAGCGTGGCTTGCACGCTGTGCCATGAAGCTCAGGTAGGTTGACACAAACCGGCCACAGCTGACACGAAAGCACAAGTTATGGACAGGCATGTTTCTTGATCCTCTTGATTTTTACACCAAAATTAAAAGCAATTCAATCTCTCTTTACTTATTGTAGAAACAGTATTTGATTATATCCACAACCGCAGTAATTAGCAAAAAGAGAGAGAACTCGAACTCGAACTCGAACTCGAAAACTTTATTATTGAGGGATGATAGCATTAGGTCCATATGGTCCTTTCTTACAGCTAGTCCATACTATAATACACACATCAAACAAAGAACAAGTATGAAGAATAAAAAAGAAATCAAATAAAACACAGTCACGTAGGGAAAAGTATAACAAACATTAGTGTGCTTGTGGAAGCATATTATACATTTTCTCTTTTACGCACCCTCATACAATCTATGTCTCTGCACTCGCACAAATTGTACACCAACTTAGTCGTTAGAGAGGTGAGAGAAGAGAGAGAGAGGGAGAACGAACGAACGAACCAAATTGTACACCAACTTAGTCGTTAGAGAGGTGAGAGAGAGAGAGAGAGGGTTTTCAGAAACAATTATTGCTTTCTACACCAAGTCCTCGCCGATGAGGAAAGACAATGATAGTGAATACTAAAAACTCAAGGACACATGAAGTAATTATCTGCTATCGCAGGCAGCGACTTGATTGATTGCGACCGATGTAACGACTTCAGATTACTCCCGACCTCAGATTTCGTATTCGGTCTTGTTGATTTTGTATTAACCCTATACTGAAAATCCCCCCCCCCCCCCCCCCCCCCCCCCCAGCCCCTTCCATAGCACTTATGATCAACCTTAGATACTTTACTTTCATGGGGTCAAATTCGTTCAACCGAATTTGTTTAAGAAACTGAGAAATGTGCTTCATCCTAAAATCCTCCCCTTCTCATTCAAGGGACGTAACCACTCGGTCCACGTTTTGGAAGAAATCGAATTTGTCCTTCACTTGCAAGAAACTGACATGTTTTGCTCTCTTAGATGAGTGTACGTTTTACATTTAGTCAAGTTTTGACTAAATGTTTTAACGTAGAGGGGGGAATCGAGACGAGGGTCATGGTGTATGTGCGTGTGTGTGTGTCTGTGTGTGTGTCTGTGTGTGTGTGTAGAGCGATTCACACTAAACTACTGGACCGATCTTTATGAAATTTGACATGAGAGTTCCTGGGTACGATATCCCCGAACGTTTTTTTCATTTTTTTGATAAATGTCTTTGATGACGTCATATCCGGCTTTTCATAAAAGTTGAGGCGGCACTGTCACGCTCTCATTTTTCAACCAAATTGGTTGAAATTTTGGTCAAGTAATCTTCGATGAAGCCCGGACTTCGGTATTGCATTTCAGCTTGGTGGCTTAAAAATTAATTAATGACTTTGGTCATTAAAAATCTGAAAATTGTAAAAAAAAATAAACATTTATAAAACGATCCAAATTTACGTTCATCTTATTCTCCATCATTTTCTGATTCCAAAAACATATAAATATGTTATATTTGGATTAAAAACAAGCTCTGAAAATTAAAAATATAAAAATTATTATCAAAATTAAATTGTCGAAATCAATTTAAAAACACGTTCATGTTTTCCTTGTCGATTCCTGATTCCAAAACCATATAGATATGATATTTTTGGATTGAAAACACGCTCAGAAAATTAAAACGAAGAGAGGTACAGAAAAGCGTGCTATCCTTCTCAGCGCAACTACTAAACCGCTCTTCCTGTCAATTTCACTGCCTTTGCCATGAGCGGTGGACTGACGATGCTACGAGTGTAATTACGGTCTTGCTGAAAAATTGCATTGCGTTCAGTTTCATTCTGTGAGTTCGACAGCTACTTGACTAAATGTTGTATTTTCGCCTTACGCGACTTGTTCTCTTGTCTCGATTCCCCCTCTTTGTTAAAACATTTAGTTAAAACTTGACTAAATGTAACAAGTCGCGTAAGGCGAAAATACAACATTTAGTCAAGTAGCTGTCGAACTCACAGAATGAAACTGAACGCAATGCAACGCACCAAGACCGTATACTCGTAGCATCGTCAGTCCACCGCTCATGGCAAAGGCAGTGAAATTGACAAGAAGAGCGGGGTAGTAGTTGCGCTGAGAAGGATAGCACGCTTTTCTGTACATCTCTTCGTTTTAACTTTCTGAGCGTGTTTTCAATCCAAACATATCATATCTATATGTTTTTGGAATCAGGAACCGACAAGGAATAAGATGAAAGTGTTTTTAAATTGATTTCGAAAATTTTATTTTGATCATAATTTTTATATTTTTAATTTTCAGAGCTTGTTTTTAATCCAAATATAACATATTTATATGTTTTTGGAATCAGAAAATGATGGAGAATAAGAGGAATGTAAATTTGGATCGTTTTATTAAAAGATATATTTTCTTTTTTACAATTTTTAGATTTTTAATGACCAAAGTCATTAATTAATTTTTAAGCCACCAAGCTGAAATGCAATACCGAAGTCCGGGCTTCGTCGGAGATTACTTGACCAAAATTTCAACCAATTTGGTTGAAAAATGAGAGCGTGACAGTGCCGCCTCAACTTTCACGAAAAGCCGGATATGACGTCATCAAAGACATTTATCAAAAAAATGAAAAAAAATCTGAGAATATCATACCCAGGAACTCTCATGTCAAATTTCATAAAGATCGGTCCAGTAGTTTAGTCTGAATCGCTCTACACCCACACAGACAGACAGACACACATACACCACGACCCTCGTCTCGATTCCCCCCTCTACGTTAAAACATTTAGTCAAAACTTGACTAAATGTAATACAAATTGTACTAAAAGTACGCCTAGTATGTAGGCAAAATACTCCGAAAGTTTCAAACAATTCAACAAGTCATTGCTGAAATACAGAGCTTTTTGTCATGATAACCCTCAACATTGAGGAAAAAACCCTCCCGTTTTTGACCGCTCATGCAATCGACACCTTCATCAGTAGGACTAGGATAGCACACCAAATTAGTACGCTAGCTAAACAATTTTTGGGTAGATAATTGATTCGACTTTCTTCTCGTATGTAAAAGTTGCAACGTTTTATCTATCGGGATTTTGCGTCGATTTTGTATTGGTCCATTCCGTTTTTGTCTGGTCTGTTTTGAGGGAACCCTTATTTGAACGGCGGTCACTTGATCCCTGTAAAAGAAATCCCTAATCCAAAAGGTGATCCAGAAATTCAAGTGAATGGCCTTAACTGGCATGGACTGTTTGAATAAAATGACACAGAAACAAACGCACACTAACACAAACACAAACAAACATAAACAAACACACACACATAAACAAACACACACACACACACACACACACACACACACACACACACACACACACACACACACACACACACACACTTCTTTTTCTGTTATTCTCTCTCCACATTTTATTTCCAAGGATCCCTTCCTAGACTATTCAGCTTTATTGATGACGTCATTACTGAAGAAACTCATATTGATGTCAGCAATGTCGGAACACCGATGGAGGGGGTTGCTGAAAAACAACAACAGAGATTAGTATACAGTCTTAGCTGCCTTGTTTTTTGTTTTGTTGGAATGTTATTTGTGCGTGGTTGTTGTTCTTTAATTTAGAGGTTTTTGTTTTTTCTCTCGCTCCCCCTTTTCCCTTTTTTTTGTTGTCAAAATGATCACTGCCACTGACAAAATAAGTATCCCCTTTTGTGTATGTGTAATTAACCTTTGCCGGATGCCGCTTTTGACTACACACTCCCGACGATGCGGGTTTGTCTGAACCCATACATTTGAAAGAGGGTTTTTACCGTTTATTCCTCTAACGACGATGCGGGTTTGTCTGAACCCATACATTTGAAAGAGGGTTTTTACCGTTTATTCCTCTAACGACGATGCGGGTTTGTCTGAACCCATACATTTGAAAGAGGGTTTTTACCGTTTATTCCTCTAACGACGATGCGGGTTTGTCTGAACCCATACATTTGAAAGAGGGTTTTTACCGTTTATTTCTCTAACGACGGGGTGGGTTCAGGGAAACCCACAGCGCTACTTCAGTGGTTGCATCGAGTTTCTCCCTTCACCGACCTCTTGCAGGGGAGGGAGAGGGGGAGGGGGAGGGGGAGGGAGAGACTGAGAGAGACTGAGAGACTAAGAAAGAGAGAGAGAGAGAGAGAGAGAGAGAGAGAGACTAAGAAAGAGAGAGAGAGACTAAGAAAGAGAGAGAGAGAGACTAACTGAAAGAGAGAGAGACTAAGAAAGAGAGAGAGAGAGAGACTAAGAAAGAGAGAGAGAGAGTCTAAGAAAGAGAGTGAGAGACTAAGAAAGAGAGAGAGAGAGACTAAGAAAGAGAGAGAGGGAGACTAAGAAAGAGAGAGAGAGAGAGACTAAGAAAGAGAGAGACTAAGAAAGAGAGAGAGAGAGACTAAGAAAGAGAGAGAGACTAAGAAAGAGAGAGAGAGACTAAGAAAGAGAGAGAGACTAAGAGAGAGAGAGAGAGAGACTAAGAAAGAGAGAGAGAGAGATACTAAGAAAGAAAGAGAGAGAGAGACTAAGAAAGATAGAGAGAGAGAGACAAATAAAGAGAGAGAGAGACTAAGAAAGAGAGAGAGAGACTAAGAAAGAGAGAGAGAGACTAAGAAAGAGAGAGATAGACTAAGAAAGAGAGAGAGAGAGACTAAGAAAGAGAGAGAGAGACTAAGAAAGAGAGAGAGAGAGACTAAGAAAGAGAGAGAGAGAGACAAAGAAATAGAGAGAGAGAGACTAAGAAAGAGAGAGAGACTAAGAGAGAGAGAGAGAGAGAGACTAAGAGAGAGAGAGAGAGAGACTAAGAAAGAGAGAGAGAGAGACTAAGAAAGAGAGAGAGAGAGACTAAAAAAGAGAGAGAGAGACTAAGAAAGAGAGAGAGAGAGACTAAGAGAGAGAAAGAGAGACTAAGAAAGAGAGAGACTAAGAGAGAGAGAGAGAGAGAGAGAGACTAAGAAAGAGAGAGAGAGACTAAGAGAGAGAGAGAGAGAGAGACTAAGAAAGAGAGAGAGAGACTAAGAAAGAGAGAGAGAGAGAGACTAAGAAAGAGAGAGAGAGACTAAGAAAGAGAGAGAGAGACTAAGAGAGAGAAAGAGAGACTAAGAAAGAGAGAGAGACTAAGAGAGAGAGAGAGAGAGAGAGAGACTAAGAAAGAGAGAGAGAGACTAAGAGAGAGAGAGAGAGACTAAGAAAGGGAGAGAGAGACTAAGAAAGAGAGAGAGAGAGAGACTAAGAAAGAGAGAGAGAGAGACTAAGAAAGAGAGAGAGAGAGACTAAGAAAGAGAGAGAGACTAAGAAAGAGAGAGAGAGAGACTAAGAAAGAGAGAGAGAGAGACTAAGAAAGAGAGAGAGAGAGAGACTAAGAAAGAGAGAGAGAGAGACTAAGAAAGAGAGAGAGAAAGAGAGACTAAGAAAGAGAGAGAGATTAAGAAAGAGAGAGAGAGAGAGACTAAGAAAGAGCTAGAGAGAGAGAGACTAAGAAAGAGAGAGAGAGACTAAGAAAGCGAGAGAGAGACTAAGAAAGAGAGAGAGAGACTAAAAAAGACAGAGAGAGACTAAGAAAGAGAGAGAGAGAGAGACTAAGAAAGAGAGAGAGAAAGAGAGACTAAGAAAGAGAGAGAGACTAAGAGAGAGAGAGACTAAGAAAGAGAGAGAGAGAGACTAAGAGAGAGAGAGAGAGAGAGACTAAGAAAGAGAGAGAGAGAGAGAGAGAGAGAGAGACTAAGAAAGAGAGAGAGAGACTAAGAAAGAGAGAGAGCGAGAGACTAAGAAAGAGAGAGAGAGAGACTAAGAGAGAGAGAGACTAAGAAAGAAAGAGAGAGACTAAGAAAGAGAGAGAGAGAGACTAAGAGAGACAGAGAGAGAGACTAAGAGAGAGAGACAGAGAGAGAGACTAAGAGAGAGAGACAGACAGAGACAGACAGAGAGAGAGACAGACAGAGAGAGAGAGAGACAGACAGTCAGATAGACAGACAGTCAGATAGACGGATAGACGGATAGACAGACAGACAGAGCAACTGACAACAGACATACAGACAGAGAGATACGGACAGACAAACAGAGAGACAGACAGTCTCTTGGAGACAAACAGGCAGACAGACACTGTTCCGCCGCTTTGGTAATTATGGGTGTAGCAGAACCCGCGCCGTCGGCAGAGGGATAGTTACAATCACTACTACTCTTTAAAAGTATGGGTATGTGTGAACCCGCGCCATCGGTAGTGTTTATGTAAATTATCATAATCAATTAATTCTGATGTTTTGTCATGTACACACTAAAAATTTGCAGACAGAGAGCAAATTAGGTGTGTGAGAGATACTTAAAATTTCAAAACGATACCTTTAATGGTTCCAGAGTTACAATGATTTTAGTGTGTCTCTGGGTACAGGTGAACCCAGGAAGCACGGCAAAGGTTAAGTCACTGGTTTACGGTCCTTCTCACAACATCCAAGTAAAGTCTTTCATAAATCATCATCCGTGCACCGGCGCTCAAATAAGGGTACCCCAAAAAGTGAAATGACAAGAACGTAATGTACCAATACAAAATGATGAAAATGTAGGATAGACATACACAACTTGGAAAATTTAACATACGAAGTGCCTTTAATGGCATGGACAGTTCGAATGAAATGACACGGAAACTAAACCAGACTCGACGTCGTCACGGAATTTTGGCGTAACCCGATTCTTGGCGAGTTTGATGTTTTTGTTCTTTGATTAAGTAAATAATTCTACATGAGAAATATTCTCTGATCGACAATACATGATTAAACTTTCTTTTATCTTTCTATCCATACCAGGTTCAAATGTAAACATAATAAAACATAATCAGTGTTGGCCTTCTCCTGAAAGGCTGTGTAAAACGAGTTATGCCAACATTCCGTGACGACGTCGTAATGTTTTCGTTTGGCTGTGAACATGGTTGCAACACATTTCGTCAAGCTCATAAGATAATTGCCTATGTCATTTTTTGATGTTTTGAGAAAAACGCAAACAAACTTCTTTAGTTTCTGAACAATTATCTGCCTCTCTCATTTTAGTTAAAAGTTGCAAACTGCCTGGCTGTTACCACGGGATAGACATGAGATAAAGAGCTGACAGCAACATTTTCAATCAGCAAAACTGCATAACAACCCACAAAGAGCTTTTGCATACCTTCTGAGCCTTCACATTCTCAAAACAAGTCTTCCTGTATCATATATAGAGAAAGTGATTAACTCAAGAAACATGGCAATGGTTTCCGATGGTCTGAGAGTTTGTACTCTCTAACACATAATAGATACCCTTCCAGTAGCAGCTGCTTCCCCTGTAGTTTCACTACAGACATGCCTAAAACTGACAGTGGCGGATTTAGATAGGTATTTTCTTATGAGCGTGATGATTTTTGCTGAGTTTATCTTTACAAAAGAGCCTTATTTTGGCCTTACGTTATCAGACAGGCTGCCGCAGATGTATCGCACGGTTCTCTATCATAGTACTAACCTGTTACCTTAGAGTCTAGGTACAGAATAATTGATCACACAAAAGTTTAAATTGAAAGTAAAACGCCTCCGCGCATGCCATCGGTTTCTGTGACTTTAGCTTATGGGCAGAATATACCTGCGCAGTTTCAGCGGCACAGACGACGCACTGCCTATTATTTATGCCGCAATAGGGATTATGACGAGTACTTGGCCTGTTTTCCTTTCATGCAACGTGTAGCGGGCTGGGATTATCTGCGGTGCGTCGTCGGTCCTGCTGAAGTTGCACATGTGAGCGGAGCCCCTTAATTACCTGTCTTTGTTTGGCGGTTTGAAAGGGTTGGCTTGAATGTACTCCTGGTCCGCATTCTCACACAGGATCTTGCTCAGACACAGAGTTCTTATCGTCCTGAGCTCACCTGAAACAGGAATGAATGTCGTTTACATGGCTGATCGGTCGCTTGGTTGCTATCTCGATCGGTTGATTTGCTCGTGTTTGTGGATGTTTCTGTGTGTGTGTGTATGTGTGTGTGTATGTGTGTGTGTGTGTGAGTCAGTGTGTGTGTGTGTGTGTGAGTGTGTGTGTGTGTGTGTGTGTGTGTGTGTGTGTGTGTGTGTGTGTGTGTGTGTGTGTGTGTGTGTGTTTAAGTTTGTTGGTTTGTTCTTTCTGACCATAGGCACATACAATTGTAGCTATATAAGTCTTCACGGAACACTCCTTCTCGTGAAAACAGTTCTCAGAGCTGGCCAGACTTTCACACACACACACCTTTACCAAATGATCCATCCGCTTCGTCAGATATCGAAACGCAAACACTCTGACTGCATGCCGTGATGAGTTGCGTTTTTGTTTAATGAATGAATTACTTTCGTAAAAAGGCACTGGTTGCA
>NC_090248.1:56008044-56035544 GCF_037325665.1 Littorina saxatilis | reverse complement strand
TGTGTGTGTGTGTGTGTGTGTGCGCGTGTGTGTGTGTGTGTGTGTGTGTGTGTGTGTGTGTGTGTGTGTGCTCTGACTGCCAGCACAGAGGACAATCGCTTAATACTTGCCGTAATCGAATCACTGATAAGAACTGATATCAGCCGCTGTGAATTGAATAGACAGTGTTATGAATGCGCTCGTCAAACAGAGAGGGTGTGATTTGATAACGGTTATCACTTCCTGGTTTAGAACCTAATACCAGAGCTCTTTTAATCAGAGTCTTGATGTTGTATAATTATATTGAACTAAAGAACACAGAGAAGCGTAATCATAGTGTGATAAAGCACTAGTGACCAAGCTGTATCTGTTACACAGCAAGGCTAATCTTTTTAAATGAATCAACATGGCGTGTGACCCTGTAACTATGTTTTTGAAGAGTAATGTTACTTGGGTAGGGCGAGCTGTCTTACAAAACCCTTCTGAACCCGGATTTGTGTTTGACAAGTGCGTATTTCTTTAAGGGGGTGGGGACGCGTCAAAACACTGCACAGTTGTAGGACACTTGTTAACAGTCGCAGTAAACAAACTATTTACTCAGTAACGACAGAGGGCTCACCGTACACCCAACACCGGATTCTACCAATGGGTATTTTTGGAACCGTTAGGCCTGCTAAATTTGTAGACATCGATAATAACATGACATATTCTGGGACGAACATTCGCTTCTCGGCCAGATTATTACATTCAAGATTGATTTAAGGCGCTTATGTTGTGTATTGTTGCTGTTATTAAGATTATTATATTTAAGATTGTAAGGTCCTTAGAACTATTTTAGGATTTGCGCCCTATAAACACCCGTATTATTATTATTATTATTATTTTTATTATTATTTATTCCACTATACCCTGGTAAGTGATACACAATCATTCCAGAAGCCGCTTGACTTTGAAACACAAAACAGCAGTTCTCAGCCAATACAAACTTAAATGAATACTTTTTACAAAATATAGGGGAAAGGCTCCTAATATGGACCGGCTCCTAATATGGACCACCTCCTGATCTGACAAACTAACGGCGCTAGAGCTCTCAAAATAATTTCATCCTCTGTATTCGCCCTCTCTAGATAACATGCACAAGTCAAAACAGTTGCAGATGCACAAACCTCAAAACCGTTAGGCTTTTTCTCTTTTTTTCACTTTGGGCAGCGTTCACTCTAAATTTGCCGCCTAAAACGAACTCGTTTCTGTCCACAGCCAAAGCTTTTATCACACACAAATTGCTCTATATGATATTTGTTACATTTAAGCAGTGTTGACCCCGATTTTCTACTGCAAACAAAAAATAATAGCAAAATCTCAAAGTATGTGTGAGTCCCCTAATATGGACCACCTTCAACAAATGGAAGGAAATAAAAGCTATTTTCATTAATTCATTAAGAAGCTTGCTGAAAAAAAAAACCTATAACTAGCCCTCGAGCTTTCCGGAAAATATAACAAATAGTCTTCTGTTTGTGGAAGTAGATAATTTCATATATTTTCTCTCTGTTTTTGTGAAGTTTCTTTAGTTTCCTGTTGTGCTTCAAATAATGCTCTCATCAACCCGAAACAGATAAACCGAAAGCATATTTTGATTAGTCTGACTTGCACACTAAGTTCAATCATGCTATTTTGAAGTATAGGGGGCTTTTTACAGTGATTTGTTAAGGCCGCTTTACTGGTCCATATTGGGCGCCCAGGCTCCTAATATGGACCATTTGTGAATGTTTCTGTATTTAATGTTTGCTGAATGTCTATCAGAGCTATTTCACTCTAGTTAGGCCCAACGGTTAACCTAAAAGAGAAGGACTACCAAACACAAAATGAAACTTCTTCGCAAGAAAACAAGCTAGTTATCGGCATGAAACAAAAAGGGGTCCATATTAGGAGCCCTTCCCCTATAAGTGTGTTCGTTAGTAAGTTTTACATCGCGCCAAATTGTATGCGACAGCATTGGCAAATAATTAAGTCTGATGGTTATTGAAGTAGTATGAACCCTACCCTAAACCCAACAAAGACGCCCGCAAATGTATAGGTCATTTTTTAAATTTGCTAATTATTAGTACATTCTCAAGAGTAGTATTGTTAGTTACAATGACTTTAATTCAGGTAAAATCCTGGCAAAATCTGACATGGTCACTTAAATCGTTCTTACAGAAACAGAGCCGTATATTTAAGTACTATGGTCGATGCGCATTAAACGTATGACTATCAGACGCAATACCCGTATGAAAAAAAGGGTGCATGTTTCACCGAGAAGAATGCACTATCAATGCAAATAATTTATGTCGATATCAATAAGACGCCCCTACGTCAGACTATAGCTGTTATTGTTACGCCTGAGTGTATATATGCGTCGCAGACAGAGTTCGTTGACTTAAATGCCAGAGCTAGAGTTGTTAGACTGAAGTGAGGAAGTGTTGAAAGAAGCATCATGGGGAACGCACGGGGATTGATACTTCTGCTGGGGACTCTTCTATGTCTTGTTCTTGGTGAGTACATAATTATATGAACTGTTATTGTATAACTGTTTAAATATGTTTGAGTTCAAGAGAGAGAGAAAGAGAAAGATAAAAAGATAGAGAAAGAGATAACAAGAATGAGAGAGAGAGAGAGAGAGAGAGATAGAGAGAGATAGAGAGAGAGAAATAAAAAGAAAGATAGGGAGAGAAAGAGAGACGGAGACAGCGACAGAGAGAAATAAAGAGAGAGACAGAGAGACGGAGATGCATAGAGAGATAGAGACTGAGATGCTGATAGAGAGCGAAAGAGATAGATAGATAAAGAGAGAGAGATATAAAGAGAGAGAGAGAGAGAGAGAGAGAGAGAGCGAGAGAGAGAGAGAGAGAGAGAGAGAGAGAGAGAGAGAGAGAGAGAGAAAAAGAACAAGAAGAATCATTGTCTGAATCGTCAACTGCTGTGTATTGTTGCAGAGATTGCCGAGGGAGCTTATTGTACTTCATACAGCAGCAGCTCTGTCTTGTCTTCTTACTCCACCTCTCAGTATTGCCCCTTTGGTTGCTGCGGTTCTGGATACTATGAATATTGCTGCACAGTCAGGTAAACATTGACTGCTTGGGTTGTTTGGCTGGATGTTGTGTATTGGGTTTAAAAGTCCGATGCAGTTTTATAATACAGTATGCCTGTTGTTTGTTGCCCAACAGTCTGTGTTACATCTTCGTGCTGTTTTAGATCTGTACGCTTTTATGTAAGTTCTGTTTTATAGTCAGACTTTTTCAGTGTAATTATGTGTGTATTTCTTATCTTATGTATTTTTGTTTTTTTTAAATGTTCTAGATTATCTTATGTATGCGGTTGTTGTTTATGAAATGTAAGCTAATGATGCTTGTATGTTTTTACATTTAGTCAAGTTTTGACTAAATGTTTTAACATAGAGGGGGAATCGAGACGAGGGTCGTGGTGTATGTGTGTCTGTGTGTGTGTGTGTGTGTGTGTCTGTCTGTCTGTGCGTGTGTGTGTAGAGCGATTCAGAGTAAACTACTAGACCGATCTTTATGAAATTTTACATGAGAGTTCCTGGGTATGATATCCCCAGATGTTTTTTTCATTTTTTCGATAAATGTCTTTGATGACGTCATATCCGGCTTTTTGTAAAAGTTGAGGCGGCACTGTCACACCCTCATTTTTCAATCAAATTGATTAAAATTTTGGCCAAGCAATCTTCGACGAAGGCCGGACTTTGGTATTGCATTTCAGCTTGGAGGCTTAAAAATTAATTAATGACTTTAGTCATTAAAAATCGGAAAATTGTAACTAAAATTAATATTTTATAAAACGATCCAAAATTACGTTTATCGTATTTTTCATCCTTTTCTGATTCCAAAAACATATAAATATGTTATATTCGGATTAAAAACAAGCTCTCAAAATTAAAAATATAAAAATTATGATTAAAATTAAATTTCCGAAATCGATTTAAAAACAATTTCATCTTATTCCTTGTCCGTTCCTGATTCCAAAAACATATAGATATGATATGTTTGGATTAAAAACACGTTCAGAGAGTTAAAAAGAATAGAGATATAGAAAAGCGTGCTATCCTCGTCAGCGGAACCGCTACCGCGCTTTTCTGGATTGTTAATTTCACTGCCTTTGCCACGAGCGGTGGACAGACGATGCTACGATTGTACGGTCTTGCGGAAAAAATGCAATGCGTTCAGTTTCATTCTGTGAGTTCGACTGAGCTTGACTAAATGTTGCATTTTCGCCTTACGCGACTTGTTTTTCTTCTGCTTTTCTTCTTCTTTTTCTTCTTCTTCTTCTTCTTCTTCTTCTACGTCTTGAGTTGAGAGATAACTGCCTTATGCGATCCAACAAAACGAAATATAAAACAACAAGAACTGTTGGTTATTAGAATGTTTAACTATGGCAAAACAAAACGTTATATTCACTAGTACGTCGACCCAGTTAAGTGGTCTTTTAAGTAGACAGACTGACAAACACTTATGATAAAAATGATGAACTTACACTGGGCGAAAATTGGCGTTTTGTATCTTACAAAACTACTCAAAATCCCAACAAAACTTCAAGTTTCAATGGGTTTATTACATTTTGGTGTTCACGACAACGCCAGATTTTGATTGGATTTTGTTGAAGTTATCGCAGCGAAATTGCCTGGAATTTCAGCGCGTTTTGCGACGGTCAAAACATCATGTTAAACCATGTTACAGCATGTCTGTAACATGCAAAAATTCCAAGTTTTGATGGCATTAAAGCTTTGGTTTAACGCCAAGTAACATCATGTTATCGTAGACTTAACTTGCAAAACTGCTTGTTTTGGTGGTGTTACAGCTTGCTTGTAATGTGATTAACATCATGTTATCGTAGACTTAACTTGCAAAACTGCTTGTTTTGGTGGTGTTACAGCTTGCTTGTAATGTGATTAACATCATGTTATCGTAGACTTAACTTGCAAAACTGTTTGTTTTGGTGGTGTTACAGCTTGCTTGTAATGTGATTAACATCATGTTATTGCTGGTATAACATGCAAAACCCCATATTATGTTGGTGTTAAAGCTTGCTCAAATGCCTATTAACTCCATGTTATGTTGGTGTTAAAGCTTGCTCAAATGCCTATTAACACCATTTTAGTTGGTGTAAGGCTTGATTATTAATGTAAAAAAACACCATGTTATGACGTTCACATAATTGTTTTCCACTGGATGGAATTTTGTGGAAAAGAAAGCATGTTGTTTGGGAATTGTGTGCGGGTTTCATGCTTGGATATTGCACTATGCTGACTTGTCACAGGTCAATTTACATTTAACAATATTAGTTTTCAAATGCATCATCCTTCACACATTATGTAAACATCTTTAACATTAACACTTTGGTTGTAAAATGATTGCACTTTATTCAAACAGGACAAAAACAAAAATGCTGATTCACAATGTACAATAGCAAAGGACTATTTTGAGTGGAGACAGTGTTCATCCACACTATAATTGGATAAGCTAAAATAAATTATTTAAATCGGCGAAGGCCACCCGAAATGAAAACACACCATCAGTAAATTACTTCCCTTGTGAGTAAGAGCGTCATACCCATAAGAGCCATGTAAGTTTTAGCCCATGTGAGTGTGTGTTGGGAGGGGGGGGGGGGGGCAGATGCCCTGTGAAAACAT
This sequence comes from Littorina saxatilis, assembly GCF_037325665.1. NCBI lineage: Eukaryota > Metazoa > Mollusca > Gastropoda > Littorinimorpha > Littorinidae > Littorina > Littorina saxatilis. Next base: position 56,029,882 of record NC_090248.1, on the reverse strand, counting down.
TGGCCATAGATATATGTGAATTACTTCCCTTGGGTATGAACATTTATGAATGATTAAATGGGTGAAAGAAGGCCACACAAAATGAAAATCAGTAAATAACAAAATCACTTCCCTTGTGAGTAAGAACAGTCATACCATGTTCCAACTTTTTGCAAAAAATTCGTCCACAATGTGACCTTCAAAGTTAAAAAGGGGTAACTGAACTTCATGTTTGGATGTCATGGAGTCCAACATGTCAGTAAATTTTGAAAGCCCTGGATTCATAAACATCTGAAAACTGCTCAACGTCTTTGCATCACGGCACATTAATAAAAGTAAGAGTTAGTAAAACTGGCCTAACTGCTATGGTGAGGCAGTAATAACTCGTTGATGAAGAATTATTTGAATTCTGAATTTCGAACAAACAAATACAGTGTCCTTCCAAACCCCCTTTTCAGGCCTCCAAGAATAAAAAAATAAGCTGGTCTTAAAAAGGAGGAAACCTGCTTAATATGTAGGTAAATGTACAACAGGTTGTGAACAGAAAATCCAAAAATGTAAGGTCTGAAAAGCGGGGAAGTTTGAAAAGGGGGGGAGGGGGGGACCTAAAATGTGACGATCATAACAACCATAATTTATCTAACAAAGTTCATTCTGAAATCTTCTTCAGCGTTTGATTATGGAGAGACTAAATCCTCAGTTCAGATGTGGTCTTAACTCCTTGTCTCCCAGGTACACACAGTCACTATGTACATTGCATCTGTTATCATTCGGCACATATCCGCATCCTGCTTAGACTGTTAGCTTCAGTCGCTTCCTGTAACGTTGATCTAACGCCAGGATTCTAGCCTGTTGATACAGTTTCTACAATTCTGAGTGACCTGCTGCAGCACAGCTGGTCTCGGCTTAAAAAATCTTGGTCAACATAGATGGGGTACAAAGTGTTAAAATAAAGCGTCCTTCCAAAGTTGATGACAGGTCCCCAGAGTATTCACAAAATTATATGGTACTGGAACTGGAAGCCTTGCACGGCGACGAAAAAGATGTCCACGCCTACATGAAGAAGCATCCTTCACGGCTTCAGCGGAAACAGTCGGCTGGGGATGAGGACAGCACCTATGTAAAAAATATAGACAAGAACAAAAATATATGTCAATGGGAAAACAAAGAAACAAGTAGAGAAGGACCTCCCCACCTTTACACAGTGAAAATGAAAAACACATGTGAATCTACTTATGTTTTAAATCTCCCCCCCCCCCCCCCCCCCCCCAATTAAGACCAATTATCCAAGATATTTTTCAGTCCTCAAAGGAGAATTTCACTGTTCTCACGGAACCCTGAAGAAAACTGAGCTGTGCTAATATATTATATAACTGCAAACATCCCTCAAATTCAATACAGTAAAACCTGAGTCTAGCGGACCCTTGTTGTAACGGCCACCTGCTACATACGGACAGTTTATCATGGCACGAACACGATTTCAACAATAACTAACCTTTAACGGGCGGACACCTGCCACTTACGGACGCGGACACGATTTTTCGGACCGTAGGAAGTGTAAACACTGTCACAAACGGACACAACCAGGGTTCGTACAGGTTTTTTGGTTCTAAAATTCAAGGACTTTTCAAGGACTTTCAAGACGTTCTGAAGAGAAAATCAAGCACCCTCTCACCTTCGAGGCTTCAAGGTTTGCCGTAATGGGTCACTCGCTGGTAATTATATAATTATATACCCCCATCTTGCACACTGATTTAAAACACTGGATGTAAAAAATTAATGATTTAATGAGCCGACAGAGTCAAAAGGGACTGTGGGTTACTGTTCAACTTTTTCCTTGAGGTTATGAAAAAAATAAAACATTGCAATTGTTTATTTTGGTTGATTATTGTGTAATCAGTTTGCAGAATCAGAGTTTTCAAGGACTTTCAAGGATCTTGTCAATTTTTTAAGCACTTTCAAGGCCCTTGAAACTGACCCCTCCAAATTCAAGCACTTTCCAGGATTTCAAGCACCTGTACGAACCCTGCACAACGTACATAAAAACGCAACTTCGAAAACTCGACTGTTATGCAGACAGTGCTCGGCAGCCGTAGCCGTAGCACAAATGGTTGTTGATTGGTTGTCCTGTCCCTTTTCTGACCAATCAGTGGCTTGTTTAGATGGAGACCCACTTTCGCTCACTCACTTTCGCTTTTCCGCATTGTGGATACAGTCACAATCAAAAGCAACAGTAGACTACTGTGTTTGAAAATGGAATCTCCAGCAGGAAAAAGAAAAGCGTTGACTTTAGATACACGCTGCCTTGAAAAAACTAGATAGCGGCCAATCATGCCAAGATGTGGCGAAGGAGATGGGATGTGGTAAAACACAGATCGCGAGGATCAAATCGGAAAAAGAAGACGTGATGATCTCTCTCTCTTTGTAAGCAATCGTTCGAAGGAAACAATAGTTAACACAGCTAAATTTTTGTTCCATGCATTTATGCTGAGACTAGAAAAACTGAATGAAACAAGAGCTGACCCAATTTGGTCGAGACACACTGCGGAATTTCCCGTTGAATGACTGATGAAGAGTCAGCTATTTTTAGCTTTGTGACGTCCGACTTGCGTAAGTTTGATGCACAGTGTGTGTAGGGAACGGGTTAGGTGGGGGGGGGGGGGGGGGGGGTGGGGGGATGTTGTTCTTGTTCTTGTTGTTTGCTACATGTATCATTTGTTTACTCACATTTTCAGTGAGTCTCATGTTCAATCCAATAAATACATACTACAGGACTGACAAAAAGTGTCTTGTTCATTTTACGTGCTCTTTGTAAAATATTGCCCCGGCCCCTCCACCTGTGAAGAAGGGACACCTGTCTAATAGGGACACTATTACCATTCCCCAAGGGTGTCCGTTAGAGACAGGTTTTACTGTATTGCAAGCCACTATACATTCCTCATAAAGGCACTTCATGCTCACGTGTGAAAACTAACATAAGTTTACAAGTGTGTATCTACTTATAATAATAATAATAATAACGGGCATTTATAAAGCGCCTTATCAGAAGTTCAAAGCGCGTGACAACAATACGTGTATAAAAAATTCATACAATCACTGTCAGATTCAAACAACACATCATGCACATCTCACATCCCCAGACTCTATGCTAAGGCCCCCAAAAAAGAAGTCTGTTTACGGTATCCCGACCGACCCTATTTTTTTGCGCGACCCTAGACTTTTTTTTGGCATTTGGGAAAAAAAGAAAAAAAATCAAAATTTTAAAACAAAGTTTGTTTTTTGGCAAAATAATTTGATAATGTTTTTTGGAGAGAAAAAAAATCCCGACCTACCGACCCTATTTTTTGGGCCGATGTTACCGTAAACAGACTATTTTTTTGTTTGGCCTAAGGAACTATCCGTAATGTTGTTGGAACAAGTGAGTTTTGAAATTGGACTTAAAAGATGAAATGTATGGAGAGTGACGTAATAGAAAGGGGAGTGAATTCCATAACTGAGGGCCATGATATGAAAACGTGCGGAAGCCATGAGCCTTGCGCTTAAAGCAACCTTGACGGAGAAGTCGAGCATCAGCAGAAGAACGAAGGGTGCGAGAGGGAGTGTAGAGGGAGACCAGTTCCGAAAGATAGGCAGGTGCCGATTCAGAGATGATCTTGTAGCAGAAGCAGGCAGCTTTATACCTGATACGTTGAGACACAGGAAGCCAGTGAAGTTCTTTCATGAGAGGAGTGCTGCAGAGTGTTGTACTTTTTGCAAGGGTTGGAGAGTGGAGTCAGGGCAGCCTATGAGAAGGGATTTGCTGTAATCTAATCTACAGAGAATGCAGGATATAACGAGAGTTTTAGTGGCATCAACAGTCAGAAATGTTCTTGTGGAACCTATTCTTCTAGTTCTAATGTAGTACCTGTTTGTAGTGAACTCACCAGCAGGAGTATTGCATACATAATTACGCATTACTGAATTAAAGTAACTATTTTCAAAGCTTCTCGCTTACCTTGGAATAGTGTCAAGCAGCTTATGTTGTGTCTAGATCAGCCATCAGATCTTCACACTCAGCCTGCACTTGCTGAAAACTGGACATGCCTGTATCTCAATCAAGCTGTTGTTGCGGAGACAACGGAACCATGCTCAAGTCAGGTCCAACTGAAATAAAAGCATATTGTTAGCTGATAAATGATTTGATCAAGCAAAACCATGCGGTATTTTTTTAATAAAATATTTTGTATACCCCGCTAATGCAAAAATAATGTACTTATTTACTATTAGCATTAATTTTAGCTGGTCATTCAAACCAGAGCTTGTTCAACCATGGCAGTTGGCAACGGCACTGGCAGAATACAGATCAAAACAATATTAGTATTAGCCTCACCAAGGGTTGACTTCCCATCAAAATGAATGACGGACTGAATCAAACTTCAGAGACATTACACAACGTTTTTTCAGCAAACAGCCATGTTTACCTGTACAAATGTATCAGTGATATCACTATGAGTATGACAGTATGACAGTGTGGTAAGCTTACCGACGATTCGTTCAGTATAGTCTTTCTATGTAAGTAGTGGTCCAGTGAACGATACCTTCCGCCTGTGGTTCGAGACAGAGATTAAGTTGAAACTTAATTCGAGAAGCCAAACACTGACGAATACTTACGTATTTTGAGCAAAACCCACGCACGTCGACCACAAGTTGATGTCTGCTGGAGTACGTAATCATAACGTAGAGGACAACAGTTTCACTTGGCTGGCTTCGGTTATTCCCACCTGTATCTGTTCCTTGCTGTTCTCCAAGAGACACCATGGTGCAGCAAGCTGAAGGGTGTCCTGTCGTATTTCCTCGAAGTTGTAGTAGGCAACCAGGTCAGGAGCAGGAGGTGGGGGGCGACTGACCTGCAGCAGAATTCAAATCAATTAGTCAAGTCACTATGACATATATCTTTATTGTTATCGCCACACGACGGGCGCTGTGGCGGAATGGTAAGACGTCGGCCTCGTAATCGGAAGGTCGAGGGTTCGAATCCCGGCCGCGGCCGCCTGGTGGGTTAAGAGTGGAGATTTTTCCGATCTCCCAGGTCAACTTGTGTGCAGACCTGCTAGGGACTTATCCCCTTTCGTGTGTACACGCAACCACAAAACCAAGTGCGCACGGAAAAGATCCTGTAATCCATGTCAGAGTTCGGTGGGTTATGGAAACACGAAAATACCCAGCATGCTTCCTCCAAAAGCGGCGTGTGGCTGCCTAAATGGCGGGGTAAAAACGGTCATACACGTAAAAACACGAGTGTACATGGGAGTTTCAGCCCACGAACGCAGAAGAAGAAGTTATCGCCACACCAACCCTAAATTTTTCCTACCATACTGTATTTGTTATCCGAGAGAGAAAAAATCCATGTTGCAGACTCAACTGGAAAAATTCCCTTCTCCATCATCTAGTGGACAGAGCTCACATGATTTCAAACAAATCTTTTTTTAAAGTCACATACTTTGTGCGACAGTGTTAGTTTACTGTAACTGTAATTTATAAATAGCAAATTAAAAAATATCACTTATAAATCAGATAATCAGCTAAATGCCTGGCAGATGACCCTCATTCAAAGTGAGTCATGGCTAAACCATGAAACTAGAAAAACAGGTTATACCACAATATAAATCTGACAGCGGACAAAAACTGAGAAAACACCCAGTATACATGTACCGGTACTCACAAAAGAGTTACAAGTAGCATATTATCACTATCAGTATCACTAATAGCATACTATACTGGGCAAATAACAGCAATTTTTACTCACTGGGGGTTTCCTGGCTGGAGTCTTTGGTGTTTCTACTGACTTCTGTAGCACATGGTTGGTTGGCAAACTTCCTAGCCCAGCAAAAAAACATGCAAAGAAAATGTTCAAAATGCTGAGTCGAAATTATAAGTTAAATTAACTAAACAGACCTATACATTTAGATCTATTGAAATAGAAACAAGAATTAGTAAAACACACTTCTGCAAATATGTCAAGAATGAACAAGACTGACTCAGTGACCGAGTAGACCGAGTAAAACAACAAAAGAAATCTAAGTTCTAACCCAGAAGTTTACTAGAATATATATATATTCAAAAACACATTAGGCCTAAAAAAAAAAAAGGTGTGGTTACGGTAAGCCGACCTACCCTATTTTTAGGGGCCGATCCTATAACTTTTTATTACATTTGTCAACAAAAAAAAAAAAAAAAAAAAACGAGTGCGAAAAACGCAATGAAAGCGAAAGTGCCCGTGTCGCACACTTATTTCCCTGTCAAGTAGGTTTAATTTGTACACATTAGAAAAAAAAGTTAAACCAAAAAAAAAAGTGATTGCCTACCTACCTACCCTATTTTTTTTGGCTATGTTACCGTAACCACACCTATTTTTTTTTTTGGCCTTATCACAAGAACAAAGAGTGGTTTTTTCCCCATTACCTAATAATTATAGCTCAGAATTACGCCTTTGTCAATGTATGATTCAGAATACGATTGTGTTATTTTTTGTCTGCGAGCTGTAAAAGTATTAGTTACTACTAGTACTAAGCCTCATACTGATTGATTGATTGATTGATACTACTAGAACTTCGACACTTGAAACATTACAAGCAAAACAACACAGCACAGACAATCAGATGAAAGCTTATTTTCGCTATATTACTAGTTTTTTACGTACCGTATTTGAAGCATGTTTCTTTGAAATGTCGGGAACATATCCTCGCATTCTTCGGGTTGAAAAGCTTGTCAGCACGGTTGATTTTGTGTATAAGAGCAGCTCTCCATTCGGCATCCGCTTGTTTCCGTTTGGTATACCATGGAAAGTTATAAGCGTTGAAGATCTTAGTGAGCTCACGCTGCATCCAGGCATACAACAATTTGCACCGGGCATCTTGAAATCATGGTTCACTTCTCTGGCATCATCGAAAAATGGCGAAACGGAAGTGACTTTTTTCGGAATGCAGCTTTCTTCCGGTTGTCAGCACTTACCGCGAGCGCAGCGAGTTGGCGATTGATCCAGTCAATACACAACTATGCGCCGGCATAGACCACTGATCTAACAAGAAAAATGTTCATTCAAAATGAACAGCGTCGATGCAATGTCCACCAAAGATTTATTTTGGGAAGTGTTAAAGGTTAGGGTCAAAAGTTAATGAATTGCATGTTGTGCTGGATATAAATTGTTTATTTCAGTCAATGCTTGCCATAATTGATCAAACAGCTACAAGAAAAAAAAACTTTTTAATTAAAAAATAGAGCTTGTTTGAAACAGGTAGAAAGGAAGAGTTGATATTGCAATATCTGTACGTGGGAATGTGGTGAAAAAGAGTGCTAAAAGTAGTAAGTCAGTCTCAGATCCATTTCAAATATTTATTGCAGAAAAACAAAATACAAATTACAAACAAGTCGCGTAAGGCGAAAATACAACATTTAGTCAAGTAGCTGTCGAACTCACAGAATGAAACTGAACGCAATGCAACGCAGCAAGACCGTATACTCGTAGTCCACCGCTCACGGCATAGGCAGTGAAATTGACAAGAAGAGCGGGGTAGTAGTTGCGCTGGGAAGGATAGCACGCTTTTCTGTACCTCTCTTCGTTTTAACTTTCTGAGCGTGTTTTTAATCGAAACATATCATATCTATATGTTTTTGGAATCAGGAACCGACAAGGAATAAGATGAAAGTGTTTTTAAATTGATTTGGAAAATTTAATTTTGATAATAAATTTTATATATTTAATTTTCAGAGCTTGTTTTTAATCCGAATATAACATATTTATATGTTTTTGGAATCAGCAAATGATGGAGAATAAGATAAACGTAAATTTGGATCGTTTTAGAAAAAAATAATTTTTTTTACAATTTTCAGATTTTTAATGACCAAAGTCATTAATTAATTTTTAAGCCACCAAGCTGAAATGCAATACCGAAGTCCGGGCTTCGTCGAAGACTACTTGATCAAAATTTCAACCAATTTGGTTGAAAAATGAGAGCGTGACAGTGCCGCCTCAACTTTCACGAAAAGCCGGATATGACGTCATCAAAGACATTTATCAAAAAAATGAAAAAAAACGTTCGGGGATATCATACCCAGGAACTCTCATGTCAAATTTCATAAAGATCGGTCCAGTAGTTTGGTCTGAATCGCTCTACACGCACGCACACACGCACGCACACACGCACACACATACACCACGACCCTCGTTTCGATTCCCCCTCGATGTTAAAACATTTAGTCAAAACTTGACTAAATGTAACAAGTCGCGTAAGGCGAAAATACAACATTTAGTCAAGTAGCTGTCGAACTCACAGAATGAAACTGAACGCAATGCCATTTTTCAGCAAGACCGTATACTCGTAGCATCGTCAGTCCACCGCTCATGGCAAAGGCAGAGCAATTGACAAGAAGAACGGGGTAGTAGTTGCGCTAAGAAGGAAAGCACGCTTTTCTGTACCTCTCTTTGTTTTAACTTTCTGAGCGTGTTTTTAATCGAAACATATCATATCTATATGTTTTTGGAATCAGGAACCGACAAGGAATAAGATGAAAGTGTTTTTAAATTGATTTCGACAATTTAATTTTGATAATAATTTTTATATATTTAATTTTCAGAGCTTGTTTTTAATCCAAATATAACATATTTATATGTTTTTGGAATCAGAAAATGATGGAGAATAAGATGAACGTAAATTTGGATCGTTTTATAAATTTTTATTTTCATTTACAATTTTCAGATTTTTAATGACCAAAGTCATTAATTAATTTTTAAGCCACCAAGCTGAAATGCAATACCGAAGTCCGGGCTTCGTCCGGGCTTCGTCCGGGCTTCGTCGAAGATTACTTGACCAAAATTTCAACCAATTTGGTTGAAAAATGAGGGCGTGACAGTGCCGCCTCAACTTTCACGAAAAGCCGGATATGACGTCATCAAAAACATTTATCAAAAAAATGAAAAAAACGTTCAGGGATATCAATCCCAGGAACTCTCATGTAAAATTTCATAAAGATTGGTCCAGTAGTTTGGTCTGAATCGCTCTACACACACACACACAGACAGACAGACACACACACACACACACACACACACCACGACCCTCGTCTCGATTCCCCCCTCTATGTTAAAACATTTAGTCAAAACTTGACTAAATGTAAAAAACACAGAACCATTACCAGGTGTCATAGGAATGTTTGAAAACAATAGTTTTAATTTTACACTGTAAATACAGGAATCAGAATTAAACACCTCAAATTGGCACATGCATAATGAATCACCTGGAATTGCAACAGGGAGATACTGAAGTAATTGGAAACAAACATCTGAAATTGACAGAGAAACAATTGAAAATATAGTACCAGTTGACATGAGCGTACAATATTTTAATGGAAGTGCAATTTTAGCACGAAGCATCCGCAGGAGGATGCACTAACAATTACATAGTGCCACAAAATGTGTACGGACATTTCACAACCGTGCATTATTAGCACAGAACACATACATGGGGGCGCACAAAACATTATTGTGACAATAATTTCACATAAGTACATTTTTATGCATGGTGCATCTACTACAGGAGGGTGCTCCAACCATGATGTATAGTGCCAACATTTAGCGCAAACTTTTCACAACAGTGCATTATTACCACAAAGCGCATACAGCGATTATATAGTAGCAAGTTGCACTAAACATTTGAACAAAATGCATTTTGTTCAAATGTTAACAGCACAGCACCAAGTTTTGCATAAGTGCACAACAGCACTGACCATTTCACAAAAGTGCATAACAGCTGTGACAATTTTACAAAAGTGCATTGACCATTTCAGGCAGATGGCTAACATGCAGATTTCGCTTTTGTCTGTCTTTCTTTGAAAAGTAGGCATGTTCAAGATCGATGAAGTCATGAGCAATTGGGTTAGATGACAGAAAAGATTCAAAAACGCCAGATTCAGTTAGATGACAGAAAAGATTCAAAAGCGTCAGATTCAGTGTTTTGGGCACTGTTGAACAGGAACATTCTCTCCTGTTCAACAAATGTGGGTTCAATTCAAAAGCAACATTGTCACAGATAGGCAAGTGTTACATTTCTGTAAAGTTTCAAAAACATCTTCCATGTGTTGGTTACTGTTGAATAGAGGCATATTTTCCTGTTCAAAAAATTCTGACACAAATTTTTGTAGTTGTGGGTTAAGGTTCGATCTATACCGTCATTCAAACGAGTCGTAGAACCGTCATTGTCACAGATAGTGTTACATTTCTGTTTTACATTCAAACGAGTCGTAGATCAGCCATATCCTTGCCTCTGATCCATGTGTGTGAGGGGAAGTACGTAGCCAAAGGGTCAGTTCTGTTCAAGAGGCAATTGCAATGATCTGGTGACAGAGGAACAATATTTCCGTCTGAAGCTCTTCCCGGTTTCTGGAACCATTTTGAAGAGCAGTTATGCTGGTTTTGAGTCGGAGAGAATCACGACTCTTGTTGGAGGTCGAGGGGGGGTCATTGATATAGTGGCATGCTCTTAAAATAACGTAGCCAGCATTTCTGCAGTGAAAATGGACACATCCTTGTATGTTGAGTTTAATTTTTTTTAACTTATTTTGAGGTCAGGAATGACAAAAGCACAGTCAGCTTGGTCATCATTTTTTGGAGCCGTCAGTAAATATTTGTAGGTGATCTTTGTTATTGTTTGAGATTATTTCTTTTACTATTGATGAGACAAGTACAGGGTTATCTTTTTTTGTTACACCCAGATCATGATCAGGGATGATAATGGGGGATTCCATGAACCAAAATGGGAAGGGGTGAATGGGAATGTGGGCCATCCTACCTGGGTTTACCCCCACTTTCTTGAAATATCGGTTGAACATATAGTCTGCTAGTGGGATCGTTGCTTCGTGTATTTTGGGTGTTTTTCTTTTTACATTTAGTCAAGTTTTGACTCAATGTTTTCTGTCTGTCTGTCTGTGCGTGTGTGTGTGTAGAGCGATTCATATCTTTATGAAATTTGACATGAGAGTTCCTGGGTATGAAATCCCCGAACGTTTTTTTTTCATTTTTTTGATAAATGTCTTTGATGACGTCATATCCGGCTTTTCGTGAAAGTTGAGGCGGCACTGTCACGCCCTCATTTTTCAACCAAATTGGTTGACATTTTGGTCAATTTTGACGAAGCCCGGACTTCGGTATTGCATTTCAGCGTGGTGGCTTCAAAATTAATTAATGACTTTGGTCATTAAAAATCTGAAAAATCTCCAAAAAAAATAATCATAAAACGATCCAAATTTACGTTCATCTTATTCTCCATCATTTTCTGATTCCAAAAACATATAAATATGTTATATTTGGATTAAAAACAAGCTCTGAAAATTAAATATATAAACATTATTATCAAAATTAAATTGTCCAAATCAATTTAAAAACACTTTCATCTTATTCCTTGTCGGTTCCTGATTCCAAAAACATATAGATATGATATGTTTCGATTAAAAACACGCTCAGAAAGTTAAAACAAAGAGAGGTACAGAAAAGCGTGCTATCCTTCTTAGCGCAACTACTACCCCGCTCTTCTTGTCAATTTCACTGCCTTTGCCATGAGCGGTGGACTGACGATGCTACGAGTATACGGTCTTGCTGAAAAATGGCATTGCGTTCAGTTTCATTCTGTGAGTTCGACAGCTACTTGACTAAATGTTGTATTTTCGCCTTACGCGACTTGTTAGGTTTTGGTAAGAGGCCGAGGTTATTGTGTCAAACTCAGCTGTGAGCTCTTCGTTCACAGCATTGTCAAAAGTCCTTGCTCTTGATACGTACTGGGCCGACTTTAGTCTTCTTTCTTCATCGAGGGGCAGCCAGCCAGCCTCTTAATACACTAGTTTGTTTATGGAGTCTTTTGGGAGATCAAAGATGAGTTAGAGTGCAGCCATTTCGGCTCTTAAGCACAATAATAGCAAACTAAAGAAGGGGAAGGAAAACGAAAGGGAGGGTAAAAACCACGCACTTCTTTACTCAAACTTCATAAAACCGACTGTAAAACTAACACCGGCTATTCTCCTTTCTCAATCATTATCAAAATCGATCCTAAAACAAAACAAGTCGCGTAAGGCGAAAATACAACATTTAGTCAAGCTGTCGAACTCACAGAATGAAACTGAACGCAATGCAATTTTTCAGCAAGACCGTATACTCGTAGCATCGTCAGTCCACCGCTCGTGGCAAAGGCAGTGGAATTGACAAGAAGAGCGGGGTAGTAGTTGCGCTGAGAAGAATGGCACGCTTTTCTGTACCTCTCTTCGTTTTAACTTTCTGAGCGTGTTTTTAATCCAAACATATCATATCTATATGTTTTTGGAATCAGGAACCGACAAGGAATAAGATGAAAGTGTTTTTAAATTGATTTCGAAAATTTCATTTTGATATAAATAAATAAAAATATTTATATGTTTTTGGAATCAGAAAATGATGAAGAATAAGATGAACGTACATTTGGATCGTTTTCTACATTTTTTTCTACAATTTTTAGATTTTTAATGACCAAAGTCATTAATTAATTTTTAAGCCACCATGCAAGCTGAAATGCAATACCGAGGTCCGGCCTTTGTCGAAGATTGCTTGGCCAAAATTTCAATCAATTTGATTGAAAAATGAGGGTGTGACAGTGTCGCCTCAACTTTTACAAAAAGCCGGATATGACGTCATCAAAGGTATTTTTTTTAAAAAGAGAAAAAAAATGTTCGGGGATATCATTCCCAGGAACGCTCATGTAAAATTTCATAAAGATCGGTCTGGTAGTTTGGTCTGACTGAATCGCTCTACACACACACACACACACACACACACACACACACACACACGCACACGCACACACACACACGCACACACACACACACACACATACACACACACATACACCACGACACTCGTCTCGATTCCCCCGGCTCTATGTTAAAACATTTAGTCAAAACTTGACTAAATGTAAAGAGACATTATGTATTGCATCTAAACACGAGGTGAGTAAAACATTATCAGAAAAGGTAGAGCAAGAGAAATCCCAAAACTCAAATTCGAGTCAATTCAGTTTGTACTGTACGTACTACAAGTTGAGAAATTTGCAAGTCCAGTCAGTAGCCACCATCTCGGACGGATGTTTCGGGGAGGGGGGTGGGGGGGGGGTGGGGTGGGGGAAGTAGAACAAAGGCCTATCTGTGGTCAGCAACACATGGGAAAACGATTAACTCGGCTAGGGCCCCAAGCAAAAGTGTTGCATGGCAATACAGAAGGAAACTACGATCTGGTTCCACTAAAATTGTGAGCTTAGAACTGACCTACTTTCTCTGCTCAACGCACGGGCATTCGGGAAATGCATAGCCTACAGGACTGTACACCTGACAAGGCTCATATAGAGAAAATAAGAGATACCCCCCAAAAATGTATATGCACTGCATTTTTTTTAACATTTATAAACTGATGATCAGTGTGTGTATATGTGTGTGTTCAGTTGTGTGTGCGTGTGTGTGTGTATGTGTGTGTGTGTCAGTTCAAGGGGTGTGTGTGTGTGTCACTGTGTGCCCGTGTGTGTGTGTGTATGTGTGACGGTCAGTCAGTGTCAGTCACAGTGTGTGTGTGTGTGTGTGTGTGTGTGTGTGTGTGCATGTGTGTGTGCCGTGTGCAGTGACGGTGTGAATGTGTGTGTGTGTGTGTGTGTATGTGTGTGTGTGTGTGTGACCGTGCTGAGAGAGAAACTAGAGAGAGAGAGAGGGAGCCGATAATCGTCTGATTCTGCAGACTCGCCGAGAGGCGGCCGAGGTTCGGCACCAGGCTGATTAAAACGCAGAACAATCCATCAAAACAACACTCTAACATCAAGTTTTAGAAACCAGAAAAACTTATCGTAACTCCATAGGTTTTGTGGTGTTTTGCGCACTGCTGAAACGCGTTTAACACGACGTGAATCGCCGTGCGTTAACGTTGCGAAAACGTCCAAAACGCAGACACCAAAACTCAATGTTTTACCGTGTTTTGCACCCCGCTAAAATCCCAGGGATTTTATTGCGTTACGGCAGTTTTTCTAACTTGATGTGAATCGCACAGGTATAATGCCACAAAATTCAGTTGATTAACTTCATGTTTCATGTTATATGCCACGTTATAGTGCCAAAACGTGACTTTTCGCCCAGTGTTAGCTTCAAATCGTGGATGAAACTCGCTAGCACGATGCCAACGACCCAATGATCAAACTAACAGCCAAACGATTGCATTATTCATAAGTTAACCCCCCGACAATTGAGGTTATCCTCCCCTTTCTCTCCAGCGTGGGAATCATCATTGGCTGCGTCATCGGTGGATTGGTCGCCATCGGTGTCATCATCACCATCGTCTGCTGCTGTGTCAAGCAACAGAGCCATGGCGGCCGTGTCGTGTATCCAAACCCTGGCCTCGCTGTCGTCAGCACAGGTGTGTGTGTGTGTGTGTGTTTGTGTGTGTGTATGTGTGTGTTTGTGTGTGTGTGTGTGTGTATGTATGTATGTGTGTGTGTGAGTGTGCGTGTGTGTGTGTGTGTGTGTGTGTGTGTGTTTTTACATTTAGTCAAGTTTTGACTATATGTTAACGTAGAGGGGGGAATCGAGACGAGGGTCGTGGTGTGTGTGTGTGTGTGTGTGTGTGTGTGTGTGTGTGTATGTGTGTGTGTGTGTGTGTGTGTGTGTATGTGTGTGAAAGGTAAATATGCGCCGAAATGGCTGCAATCTACTGGCCGTATAAAATTTCATCTCACACGGCATCACTGCAGAGCGCCTAGAACTGTACCCACGGAATATGCGCGATATAAGCCTCATTGATTGATTGATTGATTGTGTGTGTGTGTGTGTGTGTGTGTGTTTGCGTATGTATGTGTGTGTGTGTCTGTGTCTGTGTCTGTTTGTGTGTCTGTGTGTGTGTGTGTGTGCAGAGCGATTCAGAGTAACCTACTGGACCGATATTTATGAAATGTTACATGAGAGTTCCTGGGTATGATATCCCCAGACGTTGTTTTTTATTGTTTCGATATCTATATATATATACGACTTGTGTCTGTCTGTGTGTGTGTCTGTGTGTCTCTTCGCGATGCGCGGCCAAGGTTCTCGATGGATCTGTTTCAAATTTGGTGGCCATATTCACGTTCACCCGAGACACAATCTGGTCGATGATATATTTCAACACGTGCTCTCAGCGCGCAGCGCTGAACCGATTTTTTTTTCGGGATCCACTACCAGTAACTCTTCCTTATCTTCTCCAGTGTTTTCAGCGTTTACCTCCCTTCCTTCGTATGGCGCGCTACGGTATGAGAAGCAGCTTCGGATATTCCCGTTCCGTTACTATTTTTAGAAGGTCACCGCAGTGTCCAGAACGCTTTCCTTGCACCCGTAAGTTGTCCTCACTGTAAAAGTGCAAAGGTCGAATCAATTTATAGCCACGCGAAAAATAAACTGTCATCTATCTCTATAATATTTATACATATAGATATATATATACGGCTTCTCTGTGTGTGTGTGTGTGTGTTTGTGTGGGTGTGTAGGCAACACCTGTGTATTGTAGAGTTCTGTGTGTGATGTGGTCTGGCGGCTTTGATGTGGCTGTATTAAGCTGCCCAAGGCATAGGCGCCTCCGAGGTAGACCTGCCATTGTCTGCTTCTGAGATCAGTAGCCTTACAGACTCTCTTCTCTGGAGAGAATGGAGGAACAAATATATGCACACGGCTATAAGCTCTGGCTGGCTCATTCGGGAAGCCCCATCAAAACAGATGAACACCTATAATGCATGCCCACGTGTAATAAAAAGGATTAACCGCCTAAGGGCAGAAGCTGGGAACTACCAATTTCTAGAGCTTAAATGCACCTGTCAATCCGACCTCACCATTGCTCATTTGACTTTGGAGTGTGATTTGAACTCATGCCACTTTCAACCCCTGACTCAGTTTATAAACTCAAATAGAAATATCCTGCCAAATACCTCAAAGGAAAAATTAAGCTATCTTTTAAGTTTTAATAAAGACCTTGGGTGGCAAGGTCCCAAACTTATCGCTGGACTTATGCACACGCACCCACTTGGTCCCTGGATATGAAGAGACATTGCTGCGGCTGACGCCATTGCTTCTCATACAGCTACTATATATTTTTATCAGAACTTTTAAAAATACCATTTTATATCCAAGTATCTCTTAACACACTTTTTAATTAGATGAGCGAGAGTGTGCGGGGGGCGGGAGGGTGGTGAACCACTGTACATAAAGGGAAAGTTTGTGTGCGTGCCTGTGTGTGTTCTTAATCTAAGACAAATGTCGCCAATGTTTTTACAGAGTGACGTTAAATAAACGATTTTATCATTATCATGTGGCTGTATGTTCTGGCCTTCCTCTGAAAAGCCATAACAGTTTTAAAAGGGCTTAGAGAAAAGCTCTAAATTTCTCAATCCTGTTTGAGTGGACTTCGCCTCCAAAGGTGATTGTGGTGTTTCGGCACACGGTTACATTCGGCGTCGTCGACAAGGATGGAACACGACATGATATGATCAGGAATGGCATTATGGCCACTGAATCATTTTCGTGCTGTTCCCATTCCACGAAACTGGAGAAGAACCCCAAGTTTCACACGGCATTCAGGCAGCTTGGTGATGACTGGGATGTCAAACTTCGGGTGGTGAAGCAGTTGGAAGAGTTTACGTGCCTGATGTACAATTACAGTCGTGAGAAATCAGTTGATGTCGTTCGTGAAAAGCTACTCCGCAAGATGGTGGGAGACAACGAGAAACTCACGTCCAAGTGTAAGGTCGATCTAGCCCGCATGCCTCCCTGCCAATCTGCTCTGATGCCGGACATTCAGCGAGTAAACCACCGCGTTGCCCTGTACAAGCGTGCTCATGAAGGCATTCTGGAGAGGCCCAAACCCTACGACCAGGGGCAGGGATGGACGAAAAATGCAGACGGTGTCCTGGAACCCGTGTGGTGCCTCAAGTTCATCCTACCTGTGTCGCTGATCGATCTTCTAGATGGTGGTTGTGGAGAAGAGGATGACGAGGAAGACGAGGAAGAAGATGAGGAGGTTGACTTTGACGCGTTTGCTGAAAGCGATGACGAATTTTGAGTTATCATTACAGTCTGTGTCATTTGATGTCGTCTACTGCGGACTATCGCTAAAGTGAATATAATTATTTTCTACTTTGGCACCACAATGGGACTCACCATGTACAGTGTTTTGGGGACCCAAAGAGCGCGCTGGATATATTGTCCTGGAATATCATTACATTTTGTCAGTATCAATGTGTGTAACTTGCACAAAATCAAACATTGTAACATTCAAACCAAGAGCTATCACGATTTTGATGTGTATACGGTGTAACAAGATATGCTTAACATGACAATGTGCGCCTTTTGTCTTCAAACACTAATATTCCATCCATTTTCAATCGTTTTGGCGTAGCATGAAAGAATTCGGATGATTGACACGGGTTGCCGATTAATCGGTACGCTTTGTGAAATCCACAAAAACGGAAAATATTCAAGAACAATCAACAATTTTGTACAACAATGAGTGCAAATGTTGTTGCTAGTATCCCGTTCAATCTTTTATATTCAATACTTGTCTTTAAATCTTTCATAGTTTAGGCTAGAAAAAAGACAATTTGTCATGTTTTGGGCGATTTTGTACCCACAAATCTGAAAATAGCCCATTAATTGCATGGTCATCAATATTTCAATATCAGTGTGAGATCAAAAGTTATTAACATTAGTGTTTACCATAGTTTTTGTTCAATGATAGTCTTTCTATCTTCAAATGTTGAGGCTCTTAGCCGCAAAAATTCGGACGAGTTACCTGGACTGCCGTTTAATTGGTATGCTTTGTGAAATCCACAAAAACGGAAAAGTATTAAACAACAATCAACAATTTTGTACAACAATGAGAGCAAATGTTGTTGCCATTATCCATTGCTATCTTTTGTGTTCAATACTTGTCTTTAAATCTTTCATAGTTTAGGCTATAAAAAAGACAATTTGTCATGTTTTTCGCGATTTTTTGTCAGAAATCTAAAAATAACCCATTTATTCCATGGTCATCAATATTTTAATATAAGTATGATAACACAAATGGTTCACATTGGTGTTGTGCGTCTTTTTTGTTCAATACCTTTCTTTCTATCTTTCACGGTTGAGGCTCTTTCCGGCTATGGGGAACACTCTTTGTTGCGACCCGATATTGCCACCCGGGGTGGTTCCAGAGCCTTAAAGGGGTACTAGGGAACCGATTTCTTGATGGTGCGATAGCTGACCGTTTTCAGCACATATTTTACTATCTAGAAACGACAATTAGAAAAATATCTGAACACTTGTTGGTCAGCGCTTCTAGCAACCGTACTACAAGTGATATTCAAACTAATGAACTCGGTTGAATACATGTGTTCTGCGCGAAGTTAGAATCCGGTTCCATTCTAGAATGGACCGGGTCCAAGTTGGAATTCTAACCCTGCGCAAGTACAGGGGTGCCATTCTAGAATGGTACCCTTGTTGCTGGTCCATTCTAGAATCGGCCGTGCGCAAGGTTGGAATTTGGGTCCAAGTTGGAATAGTCATTTCAGTTAGACTATCACACAGCCAAAGCCACAAATGTGGATTTTCTGTTTGTTTTTGTTTTTTGTGTGTTTGGTTGGGGTTTTTTGTTCGGGTTTTTTACACTTTACTCAAAGACATCGTGAATTGGGATTGTGATGTTCTGAAAGTGATTACGATTTTGAGAGACACTCAGCACTGATCGCTACGAACGGAAATTTCCGGACTGACAGTGTTTTGCCGATCTCGCTTGTAACTTTTAATCTTATTCATATACATGAAGTTGGTCTTCTGAATTGTGAAGATAAAGTCTTTAGCTTTGTATCGATATATAATATGACTATATAGTTTGAGCGAGGGAAAGGCTTTTTTTTTTATTTTTATTTTTTTTTGTTAACTAGCTTTAACGTTCTATCAGGCATGCGCCTCTTAAGAACGGTGCTGCTTTGACCACAAGACTCGCAGCCATAGCAAACCCCTCGTTATGAGCGCCGACCACAACGAAAGCAATTGGCTGCGGTGGGCCCCACGAAAATCGGCAAAGGCGAGGCTAGTTTCTGTAGAAAATCGTCTCTGTTTTCTCCAACATGACATATCATCCCATAACTGGCGTTTGTATTTCGACATAAGGTCTCGTGGCATCTAATCATCGATTTCATTCTTTCATTTGATTCATTTGTGAACGCTGAGCTTCGAGTATTTATGCTTTTCAGGGAAAATTTTTGAAAATTCTGACTTTCCACAGTTATTACGGAAAATCAAGCTTGTCAATCAAGATGCTGTGAATTGGAATGTCATTACTAATCATTAGTTGACCTCTGGCTCAAGTGGTGTCATCTTGCTACACGGTTGAATTGCAATTCGTCAATCTCTGCCGTCACTGGGCACTGAGAACGTCAGGAGCCTGTATTTTTTTCAAGGGCAATTAGAGGTTATTTGAAAGTATGACATGGTATAATGTTGTGATTTTGGAGAGAAAAATTAATTGACTGTCATTGCAATGAGGCTTGGTCAGAAATAAAGGGTATTCACTGATTTTAAGCTACAATTCAGTTGCTTGGAAATGACAGACCTCCAATCCATTTGTAAATCAAGTGAACTCTCTTGAATGATTGGTACTTCCTCTACAAATAAATGTGCACCAGGATATAATTCTTGGAACTTTGTTCTTTTGTGTAGTAGTAATGCAGGGTTGTAGGAGTTTGAAACGTGGGCATATCACAGTTTGGAAGGTAGGGATTCTGATAGATTAAATAAAAACTGTCAAACTTTTAGGCATGGAATTCCCCTTTGAGAGTATTTGTTGTGGTAGTACTACTACTATGAATTGCTTTCAATGTTTTCCCATAATATTATAAAACCAGACAAAAGTTGTTGTTGATTTCTGTTTTTGTTAATGTCAACTTTTTTTTAAACCTGTGACAACAGCTCTATAACTCACTCTGTCCTTCTGTTGGTCTGTCTGTCGGTTAGTCGGTCTGACCGTCTGTCTGTCTGTCTGTCAAAAAAATTGTCAAAAAACCGGACATTTCCGAGAGGGAGACAGCGCTGACATTGCAAGCGGCCGCAACCGGCTCTCATCACAAAAACAACTGCCCTGCAAACATTACCGCCCTGGTAGTCCCCCTTGCTATGGTCTGCCTTTGTTTATTGCGTACTCAGGAGTGTCAACTTTCTTGACATGACATGACATCGCAAGATCGCCAAAGGATTTTTTTCAGGGGTAGACAAATCAGCCCCATTTTATCAAAGGGAAGGTGCAGGTGGAGATAATTCAAGGGAAGACAACTCTGTCTTACCTACAAACATTACGGCCCCCTTTATTCACTCTCGCGATGCTTCACGCATGTACCATTCTAGAATGGCACCTCTGTACTTGCGCAGGGTTGGAATTCCAACCTGGACCCGGTCCATTCTAGAATGGTACCGGATTCTAACCTCGCGCAGAACACATGCAATGCAACATAAAACCAGCAACATACTAAGGTGAGGTGATACAAGTCAGCACAGGTATTTGGTATTTGAAATTGTATTTGGTGTTTATACTTTAAAAATAAAAAATTGGCATTGAGTATTTGGTTTATAGAATTTACTGTTTATAATTTGCAATTTAGAATGTAATCATACACATAGTTATTGTCCAAAAGCGTGACATGATTCTTGAAAAAAAAAGTTTAAAGAAGATAGTTTAAAACTGGGTATATATGTAAGAGACTCGGGTGTGCTGAAACTTTAAATGAAAAATAATTAAAAGAAACTTTTCCGTTTTCCTTGTGTGGGGGTTGACATGGGACATTGAGGGGGGGTGGGGGAGGGGGGGGGGCATTCAAACATGGTTTCACTTCAAAAGACACGGAAGTCAAACTGCAAGTAACGCGTTCAACAACCAATCATTTATAATGTTAATAGCATCTATTATTCCAATGTCGTGACAGGATAACATTGCGTTCAAGTATGCTTTTTATGTTTTTGATTATGTGATTAAATGAAAAACCACCCCTGTTCGATAGAGGCACCAAGTGCATGACACCACATCCACATCCACTTCTGAGATGCAATTACCGACGATACATTTAGTAACCCGATGTGTGTTAATGCCGCAGTCTTGTGTACAAATAACGTGTTCCCACTCCGAGGTTCCAACAACTTTTCATTATGCGCTCAGGAGGTTTTCTGTGTCTGGTACTGCTATGACACGATGCCTCGACCGAACAGCATTTTCGACCCGGTCAAATTTCTCCACAACACAACATTTAAAGCAAAAACGGATGTTTTCTGAATGAACATGTGCATCAACTCTTTCACCTGTACACTTTGTTTGCACTTTTTACTCGCAGTGTACTGAAAATTAACTCATGATTTTCAGCAAATTAAAATGGCAAACAAATAGACTAGAAAACAAACGTCAAATATGGTTTGCAAATAAATGATATTATTGTTTCAGACACACAACAAATGGAACATATTCTGATTATGATTAAAAATGATGGTTGTACATGTATTTCTTTCTTGGGACAGTAATCTGAGAATGAACCAATTGGGAATTCGGAGTTTTCGATTTGGAATTTGCAATCTGGAATTTGGAATTTGGAATTTGTTATTTGGAAAGGTGAATTGCAGAATATATGTGGCTATGACCTCGTTTAGCAGATCTCCTTAACGATTGATTTGTCAGGGCAAAACCCGCCGATAAAATAATGTCGACCTTTGCAGTTTTACTTTCGTGATTGGAATTGTGACAATGTCTTAGACGGGCGCAGTGGCGTGGTGGTAAGACATCGGCCTCCTA
>NC_090248.1:56000544-56003044 GCF_037325665.1 Littorina saxatilis | reverse complement strand
GTGTGTGTGTGTGTGTGTGTGTGTGTGTGTGTGTGTGTGTGTGTGTGTGTGTGTGTGTATGTATAATTCGCTGACCACCAGATCTATGCATGTTTATTGCATTTTATGTTTTAATTTGTTATTTTTGTTATTTCTACCAGCGACTGAGATTTCTGTCTCGTTATAAAAAGGCATGAGGCAGTGACGTGTGTGTGTGCGTGTGTGTGCGCGCGCGCGCGCGCGCGCGCGTGTGTGTGTGTGTGTGTGTGTGTGACTTGAGGCGAGGAAGCTCGAGTGTATGCTGGGTGGCCGAGTGGTAACGCACTTGCGCTCGGAAGCGAGAGGTTGCGAGTTCGACCCTGGGTCAGGGCGTTAGCAATTTTCTCCCCCCTTTCCTAACCTAGGTGGTGGGTTCAAGTGCTAGTCTTTCGGATGAGACGAAAAACCGAGGTCCCTTCGTGTACACTACATTGGGGTGTGCACGTTAAAGATCCCACGATTGACAAAAGGGTCTTTCCTGGCAAAATTGTATAGACATAGATAAAAAATGTCCACCAAAATACCCGTGTGACTTGGAATAATAGGCCGTGAAAAGTAGGATATGCGCCGAAATGGCTGCGATCTGCTGGTCGATGTGAATGCGTGATGTATTGTGTAAAAAATTCCATCTCACACGGCATAAATAGATCCCTGCGCCTTGAGTCCGAGTCTGGAGATACGCGCGCGATATAAGACTTCATATAACAATAACTGCTAGTATTAGTGAATGTATTTTTATACTTATGCTGTCCAGTGTTGTTTTTAAATTAATGTTGTTGATCAGTTTGTATAAATGATGCGTGTGCTGGTGTATATGGCTGGATTGAAATGTTTCTTAACCGCAATGTCATCACAAATTCCCAACCTTGGGCAATTAAAGATTCTGTATTCTGTATTCTATATTCCGAGAAAACTGCTGGACCGATCTTCGTGAAATGTCACATGAGAGTTCCTGGGTATGATATCCCCAGAAGTTGTTTTCATTTTTTCGATAAATATTTCTGATGACGTCATATCCGGCTTTTTGTGAACGTTGAGGCCGCACTGTCACGCTCTCAAGTTTCAATCAAATTGGTTAAAAATAATGGCCAGGCAATCTTCGACAAAGTCCGGACTATGGAATTGATTTTCAGCTCGGCAGCGTAAATATTATTTGATAAGTTAGCTAATTAAA
The DNA here is from genome assembly GCF_037325665.1 of Littorina saxatilis. NCBI lineage: Eukaryota > Metazoa > Mollusca > Gastropoda > Littorinimorpha > Littorinidae > Littorina > Littorina saxatilis. The sequence continues at coordinate 56,001,852 of NC_090248.1, read as the reverse complement.
GTTTTCATTAAAATCGAATGTTTACTTACAGATTTAATAATAATAATAATAATAATAACGGGCATTTATAAAGCGCCTTATCAGAAGTTCAAAGCGCGTGACAACAATACATGTATACAAAAATCATACAATCACTGTCAGATTCAAACAACACATCATGCACATCTCACATCCCCAGACTCTATACTAAGGAACTATCCGTAGTGTTGTTGGAACAAGTGAGTTTTCAAATTGGACTTAAAAGATGAAATGGATGGAGAGTGACGTAATTGAAAGGGGAGTGAATTCCATAACTGAGGTCCATAATACGAAAACGTGCGGAAGCCATGAGCCTTGCGTTTAAAGCGACCTTGACAGAGAAGTCGAGCATCATCAGAAGAACGAAGGGTGCGAGAGGGAGTGTAGAGAGAGACCAGTTCAGAAAGATAGGCAGGTGCCGATTCAGAGATGATATTGTAGCAGAAGCAGGCAGCTTTATACCTAATACGTTCAGATACAGGAAGCCAGTGAAGTTCTTTCATGAGAGGAGTGCAGGGTTGTCGATGCTGTGCTCTGAAAATGAGACGTGCAGCAGAGTGTTGTACTTTTTGCAAGGGTTGGAGAGTGGAGTCAGGGCAGCCTATGAGAAGGGAGTTGCAGTAATCTAGTCTGGACAAAATGCAGGATGTAACGAGAGTTTTAGTGGCATCAACAGTGAGAAATTTTCTTATGGAACCTATTCTTCTGATCTCAAAGTAACATGTCTGACAGACTTTTTTGATGTGTTGTTTCATTGAGAGGTGGGAGTCCATGATGAACCCAAGATTCCTAGCACTATCAGAGAGAGAAATGTCACTAGAACCTACTGTGATGGAGGCTGGAAGGGAAGTGGTCGAAGAGGAAGCTCCAGAGAAAAGAAGAAATTCAGTCTTGTCATCATTTAACTTGAGCATATTGTTTGTCATCCATGATTTAATATCTGAAGTGCAGTTTTGGAGAGTGTGCATCACCGCTTGGATTTCTGTAGGCTTGCATGCTTGTTGGAGTTGTGTGTCGTCTGCAAAGAGGTAGTGATTGACTGCGTGTTGCTTGATGACGGCAGAGAGAGGAGTGGTGTATAGTACAAATAAAACTGGGCCTAGAACTGATCCCTGGGGAACGCCGAAACAGAGAGGAGATGGAGGAGATGAGAGATTATTGACAGACACATACTGACTACGGCCCTGTAGATATGAACTAAACCAGTGAAGAGCGGTAGAGTGAATGCCAAAAACAGATTCGAGACGAGAGAGCAGAACAGAGTGATCGATCGTATCGAACGCAGCTGAG
>NC_090248.1:55980544-55993044 GCF_037325665.1 Littorina saxatilis | reverse complement strand
AATCAACCAATTTTCTTGTGCAACAATTTAAACTGGCTTCGCGTGCTATTATTCACAGGCATCTATATATATATACGACTTGTGTCTGTGTGTCTGTGTGTCTGTGTCTTCGCGATGCACGGCCAAAGTTCTCGATGGATCTGCTTCAAATTTGGTGGGCTTATTCACAGAGACCCCGGACACAACCTGATCGATGAGATATTTCAACACGTGCTCTCAGCGCGCAGCGCTGAACCGATTTTGGTTCCACCTCAGCTACCCGGGCCCCCATACCGCTACACCACATCACAACGCCAAAGTTCTCGGTGGATCTTTTTCAAATTTGGACACCGTATTCAGCTACACCCCGGACACAATATCATCGATGAGATATTTCAACACGTGCTCTCAGCGCGCAGCGCTGAACCGATTTTGGTTTTTGTGTTCATTTCACCATTACAAGTAACTCTTCCTTATCTTCTCCAGTGTTTTCCGTTTATCTCCCTTCCTTCGTGTGGCTTCAATCCATATTCCCGTTTGTAAGTTACTATTTTTAGAATGTCACTGCGCTGTCCAGAACGCTTCCCTTGCACCCGTAAGTTGTTCTTACTGTCAAAGTAAAAAGGTCGAATCAATTTATAGCCACGCGAAAAATACACTGTCACCTATCTCTATATATTTATAGATATAGATATACATATATATATATACGGTTTCTCTGTGTGTATGTGTGTTTGTGTGTGTGTGTGGGCAAAAACCTGTGTATTGTAGAGTTCTGTTTGTGATGTGGTCTAGCGGCTTTTGTCTGTCCGGGGGTCATTTTTGTCCTCAGACTCAGCACGAGTAATTCACTGCAGTTGCTGGCCCGTAGAGTGCGTCTTTCACAAGCAGACATGCTGATTACATAGCGACTGCTTTAACGTACCTCGAGCTTACATAGCCAAGTCAGTGCTCAAAATACGATTTCTTCCCGAATTCCTGATGGTAAAGGGGGACAATCACATTTTGTGTGTGTTTTAACACACGACACAGCTCTCTTGGCATAGACCCAGAGAGGGCTTTTTTAACTGCCCTTGGTGGCTTTTCCACTCGCCCTGCAGGAGTCCTCGTGATTCTCGGGAGAGAAGTGAAAGTCACTAGAGGGTGAGCTTCAGCTCACTCTTTGTCAAGGGACGCTTTTGTCATCCCTTCTTTTTTCTTTTAACAGTGCGAGACGCCTGCTCATACCAAAGCTCATTTTCTAGTCATTTCGCTTTTAGAGGGTCCTCTACCAAGGTCGCTCACAACTACACACAAACACACTGCTCTCTGAGTACTCCTCACTGCATTTGAACACCAAAAGGCCCTCACAATGGCCACTGCCACCTTTGTCATAAGCGACAAACCACCTTTGGCTACCTCTACCCCTGCTGAATCTATGGACAGCACATTGTGTTGCACACCCCGAAAAAGGTTAAGAGATTCCGACAGCTTCTCTCCAACAAGCTCAAAAAAGACAAAAGAGGGCTCAAACAACCACTCTGACGCTGACGCCAGTGTCAATAACCACAACGCAGCAGTGCCCTCAGAAGACGGGAACATTTCACCTTCCCAAAGCACAGAAGGCGATGACATTTTTAAAACTCAACGCCGCCGTCAGCGGAAGAAAAAAGCACCCATTGCTAACAGTGATGCCGAACAGGCTCTGCCTCAGCCACAGTCAAAAGTCTCACAACCAGTCAAAACTGGGCCCCCTAGACACACAAAGTCAAAAAAAGTGACACCAAGTCTTCCTCCAACCTTTGCACAATACCCAGTCATTCTCACCAACGCGGCTACAGGTCCAGCTATGTTCTCGAAACTTGGGCCATCACTCCAGTGTCGTGTTTTGGTTGACGCGGTCGGTCAGATAGAAGGTGTACGACCTCTGCCCTCGGGCAAATTCTTGATTGCCTGCTGCAATGAAAAACAACAACATAAACTTGCCAATCTCACCAGTCTCGCTCAAGTGCAAATAAGATGCACTATACCAGAGGCAACAACGGAAGGTGTCATCAGACCCATCCCACTCTCTGAAGACCTTGATAAACTTCAACAATCTCTTGAGAAAGTAAAATCTCTTCAGCGGTTAAAAAACCAGAAGGGGGAACTTACTCAAGCTGTCAAAATCACTTTTTTAAAGAAAACGCTACCAGATACAGTGAAGATAGTGAAAACCTTCTTTGCTGTCGAACCCTATGTGGCCCCAGTCAGAAGGTGTACTAAGTGCCAGAGATTGGGACATGGCTCCAAACAATGTAAAGCCAGACAAGACAAATGCCCAAGATGCGGTCAAAAGAAAGACCACCCAGTTGACAACTGTCCAAATGACAAACACTGCCTAAACTGTGGCGGTCCCCACTCGGCAGCTTACTTAGGCTGTCCTGAGCTAGTGCTCCGAAGAACAGCAAACAAAATCCGAGCAGCCAAATACATCCCATATGCAGAAGCAATAAGAAGAGCAAAGTTTGAAATAATGAAAAAACAAAAGAAAGACCCAGATACATCTAATGACTCTGATTCAGAAGTCGATGAGTGCTGGGTGCTGAAAATGGCAGGGGGGAAAAGTGCTCCTCGCGGTGCCAGCAAAGCAAAGAGAAACCTGGCTACCTCCCCAGCTTTCGTGGCTGAGATTGAAAAACAGGATTATAGCACTATCTGGCCAGAACCAACAACAAGCCGCATACGCACAGGAAATCAAGGCGGACCAAGCAACCCTCGTAGTGAAAACCCCATTTCAGAGCAAAATATCGCCCTCCAGAGACCTGGACAAAGAACTGACATAAACCCTATTAATAATGAGTCTACTGTTGCCCAGAAACTAAAATCAACACACAATGTAAAAAAGGCCCCCACAAAAGCAGCAGACAAAACAAAGACAAACAAACAGCCAACAACAAACAATGAGAAAAAGGTTGCTGATGCAGAATCTCAAACTTCCCCCACACACGATTATGATGACTTGTTCATGGATGAACCAAAGTTGATGATTGTTGAGGAAGATGAAACACAAAACACACCAAAGCCACAGTCCGAAGACTGCCTCAGACAACATATTTTAAAAGAAAGCTATGCAAAGATGAAGATGATGAGCGCCGAGAACTGCGGTGAGGTGTTCAAATTCGTCACTGGCATCCTAGCTGCACTTATTGAAGCAAAAACGAATGAAAGCCCCGAAAATGTTCTGACACTTCTGACAGGGCTATATACTGAAATATTTAAGCCAAAGGAAAATCCAACTCCACCAGCCTTAAATAAGATACTTTCCACTCAATGCGCTCTTCTCGGCATTCAGGGAGGCAGATCTGTAACAGAGTCTCAACCCCTTGACAACACAATGACATAGAGAGTTGAGGGGCAGATCAAACGGTCACAACAGACTTTAGGTCTTCTGTGATTGAAATGGATTCAAGAATAAATATACTGCAGTGGAACTGTCGTTCCCTTAACACTGCTCTACCGTACCTTATTAATTATCTTAACCAAAACAACATGTTCAATGTATTATTGATACAGTCCCCACTCTGTCATGCGGGAAAACTCCCCTTCATATCTGGTTTCTTTTACCCACCCGTCACAGATTATCAGGTTGATGATACGAGCGGAGCACAAACTATCAAGTACACAGTAACCTATGTCAGAGACAATCTGAAGTACAATGTTCACCCAACCCCTGTTCCGGCCGACACAAAAATACATTCAAACCTAGTTGAACTTCTGCTGAATGATGGCCCATCCATCTTCTTATTAAACATATATAACAGAAACATTACCAAAGGCCCGATTTTCAGCTGGCTCCCAGAGCTCGACGGAAGACGCACCTGGGTGATCGGAGGAGATGTTAATGGCCGAAACCCCCTGTGGGATGCCAACTTCCCCGATCAGACATGTGCCGTGGGAAAGAGCCTTGCCACCTATATAACGCAATCAAATGTGTACTTACTAAATGACGGATCAGCAACCAGAATACCCGATATCTCAAACCAACACCCCTCCGCCATTGACATAACCTTGGTTAGTCCCACTCTCGGATTAACAACGGACTGGTGCGTTGTGTCAGATAAATTAAAAAGCGACCACTTACCAATCATGATATCCATTATTGGGAAATCACCACACACAGAGCCAGGCCCAAAAGCCTTAAAATACAATTATAAAAAGGCGGACTGGGCAGTTTTCAAGGACGCTGTCACTAAGTCTGCCGATGCACATACCCTCTTGGATGGCAATCCAGAGTCCCAAGAAAGTATCGACAACAAATATAAACAGCTAAGATCAAACCTGCTGAATGCAATGGAATTGTCAATCCCCAAAACAAAACCTTTTATCGGACCCAGTAGAACTGATCAGAGCCCATGGTGGACAGAAGAATGCAGAACAGCCATCAGGTTAAAAAGAACTGCAAAAGAGAAGTATGATCGCTTCAGGTCTGCACAAAACCACAACAATATGAAATCAACTGAAGAACAATGTGACAAAATTATAGACAAAGCAAAAAAAGAATATTTTGAAAACATGTCCAGCAAAGTGAGCGATTACAGAGATGCTGGAAAAATTTGGACCAAAATAAGGAAATTTAAATGCAGACACAAGCAGGCTGAACGTCCTCTTATGCACGAAGGAAAAAAATATGAAAGCCTTCCTGAAAAAGCAGAACTGTTTGCAGATATTTTTGCAGCAGCAAGCCAAACAGATAAACTGTTATGTGAGCAGGAACTCTTCCGTAAGAACTGGGAGGATAAACAGGACTTAAACGACCCAGAACTCAACCCTTCCTTAAAAATAAATGCTCCCTTATCCATTCAAGAACTGAAAACGGCTATAGCATCGGTGACAAAAGTCCGATCCGCCTGTGGTTCTGATCCAATAAACTATCAGGTCATACAACATTTACCAAACCAAGGATTAAATCTTTTACTGGATTTTTATTCAACATGCTGGAAGTCTGGCCTGATTCCCACAGCTTGGAAAGAGGCTGTTGTGATCCCCATTTTAAAGCCTGGAAAACCAAGAGCTAACCCTTCCAACTGGCGCCCTATATCTCTGACCTCCCATCTGAGCAAAATCTATGAAAGAATACTAAAATCCAGACTAGAAGATGAAATGGAAAGAAAAAAGGTAATACCCCTGTGCCAAGCCGGTTTCCGTCGAGGCAGGGGTGTCTCGGATCACATTGTAAAACTGTCCTCTAAAATTAAGAAAGCTCTCTCACGCAAGAAGTCTCTCTTTGCTGTCTTTTTTGACATAAAAAAGCCTACGATACAGTATGGCACCAACGATTGTTGTTCAAATTGAAGCAATTAGGCATCAGTGGTAATATGTTTCAATACATAAAAAGCTTTCTACTGAACAGATCCTTTCAAACTGATTATAAAGGTGCCAAATCATCCACTCGCAAAGTTGACATGGGAGTGCCACAGGGCTCAGTAATAGCACCACTGCTTTTTAGCATTATGCTGCATGACATATCGACAATTAAAACACATGGAGCCGAACTGACGCTTTATGCGGATGATATTGCTCTATGCAAAGAGTATCAAAACAAAACCTATAAAACAGAACGCAAATTCTCTAAAGAGTGGCAAACAGCTATAGATAACATTGCGAACTATATGCGGGAGAATGGCTTCACTCTCTCTGCCGAGAAAACTGTATTCGTTGTCTTTACAAACCGAAAACTGGAAGATCGAGAAAAGATACAGTTCTCACTAGATAAATCTGTTGTCTCACCCAGTCAGCAGGTGAAATATCTGGGCGTAGTTTTCACCTCAAATGGACTATGGACTGCTCACTTAAAGTATCTTTTAAGCAAAGCAAATAAGACCATCAACCTTCTTAAAATACTGGCTGCCCAACCATGGGCAAAGTGCCCAGTTATTCTAACAAACATCACCAGAGCTCTTATAAGATCAAGACTATCATATGGACAGGAGGCCTACTTCTCGTCGGCTCGAAAATGGCTTGATAAGCTACAGTCAGCGGAATGTCGTGCCCTTCGGCTTGCCCTCGGACACCCAAGGCATTCAAAGCAGGCCATTGTATACCACCAAGCAGGATTCCTCCCTCTTGACATGTGGCGGCGTAAGTGCTGCGCAGATTACAATGTTCGAGCCAACACAGTGCAAAACTCAACAAAAGAGGAGCTACAACCGCATTACAATCATGTCCAAAACAAAAAGGCCCACTTTGGCACTACTTTCTCCTCACTGGCTCAATTCAATGCTTCACTCTTTAGTGAAATCAGTGTCGACCCAAATGATGTGGCCCAAAACCCAATATCTCGTGATCCCTCATGGACAATGAAAGAAATGAATTTTGACACAGAATATTGCACAGCTACAAAGGATGATCAGTTATTACTCAGGATACAAGCCCTTGAGCACATTGATACTGTATACAAAGGCCATGTTCATGTTTACACAGACGGGTCAGTGTTGGATGACAAGAAGGCTGGCGCAGCTTTTGTAATCCCCAGCGATGACATGACTGGGAAATTTAAACTGTGCAACAGAAACTCGATCTTCTCAGCTGAGCTCCTTGCCATCTGCATGTCGCTTGTTCATCTCAATCTCAAGAACACTCCTCCTCAAAAGATAGCTATATTCTCTGACTCCAAAGCAGCCATTGAAGCATTGAGATCTAACAAAAGATCAAAAAGACATGATCTTGTCATTGCCATAAAGGAGCTGGCAAATACAATTATAAAAAAAGGAAGCGAGATTAACCTGGTCTGGTGTCCAGCACACGTGAACGTGCCTGGCAACGAGAAAGCGGACAAAGCCGCTAAAGAAGCTGCCCAAGGCATGGGCGCCTCCGAGGTAGACCTGCCATTGTCTGCTTCTGAGATCAGTAGCCTTACAGACTCTCTTCTCTGGAGAGAATGGAGGAACAAATATATGCACAAGGCTATAAGCTCTGGCTGGCTCATTCGGGAAGCCCCATCAAAACAGATGAACACCTATAATGCATGCCCACGTGTAATAAAAAGGATTAACCGCCTAAGGGCAGAAGCTGGGAGTTACCAGTTTCTAGAGCTTAAATGCACCTGTCAATCCGACCTCACCATTGCTCATTTGACTTTGGAGTGTGATTTGAACTCATGCCACTTTCAACCCCTGACTCAGTTTATAAACTCAAATAGAAATATTCTGCCAAATACCTCAAAGGAAAAATTAAGCTATCTTTTAAGTTTTAATAAAGACCTTGGGTGGCAAGGTCCCAAACTTATCGCTGGACTTATGCACACGCACCCACTTGGTCCCTGGATATGAAGAGACATTGCTGCGGCTGACGCCATTGCTTCTCATACAGCTACTATATATTTTTATCAGATCTTTTAAAAATACCATTTTATATCCAAGTATCTCTTAACACCATTTTTAATTAGATGAGCGAGAGTGTGCGGGGGGCGGGAGGGTGGTGAACCACTGTACATAAAGGGAAAGTTTGTGTGCGTGCCTGTGTGTGTTCTTAATCTAAGACAAATGTCGCCAATGTTTTTACAGAGTGACGTTAAATAAACGATTTTATCATCATTTTATCTGTCTGTATGTTCTGGCATTTGAGAAGCCACAACAGATAATATAGGGCTAAGAAATAAGCTCTAAAAATCTCAAACCCGTTTGACAGGACTTCGCCTTCAAAGGTGATTGTGGTGAACCGCCACGCTGTCTGTCTCTGTCTCGCGATTCACCCCGGCGAATTCACCATTCCCAGTAACTCTTCCTTATCTTCTCCAGTGTTTTGCGCCTTCGTGTGGCTTCAATCCATATTCCCGTTTCTAAGTTACTATTTTTAGAATGTCACTGCGCTGTCCAGAACGCTTCCCTTGCACCCGTAAGTTGTTCTTACTGTCAAAGTGAAAAGGTCGAATCAATTTATAGCCACGCGAAAAATACACTGTCACCTATCTCTATATATTTATAGATATATATATAGATATACATATATATATATATATACGGCTTCTCTGTGTGTGTGTGTGTTTGTGTGTGTGTGTGGGCAAAAACCTGTGGAATGTAGAGTTCTGTTTGTGATGGGGTCTAGCGCTTTTTGTCTGTCTGTATGTTCTGGCATTTGAGAAGCCACAACAGATAATATAGGGCTAAGAAATAAGCTCTAAAATTCTCAAACCCGTTTGACAGGACTTCGCCTTCAAAGGTGATTGTGGTGAACCGCCACGCTGTCTGTCTCTGTCTCGCGATTCACCCCGGCGAAGCCGGGTATTCCTCTAGTAGTTAATACGCTTACAAGCCGTACATGTTCATATAATTGTTTTTACTGTTGAGTTCAGGTACAATTTAAACATGATGTCAAAGAGGTTTTATGAAGGAAATTTTGAAAAAATGTGTATGTGCATAGTTTTGTTTTTGTAAACTCTGGGTTCTGCCCACAGGCCTCTTTTGATTGGATTACTCTTAACCCCCTAGCTGTAAATGTTATAAAACATACCTTTGCATTATGTCAACTCGTTTTACATTTTAATAACATCTAATAAAGTATATCCATCTAGATCAGGTAAAGACTCTGAAAGACTTGTATTTCAATTGCACGACGACTGATGAGCGACTCAGTCACGAAACGAGATATACGGTTTGTAAGTGTCACGAGATTTTGTACATTACAGAAGAGGAACTTTTTTTCTTGTTTCTTTCTAGAGTATTTTTGGCAACAAAATAAAGGTAATTCGATGCTAACCCTGCAGACTTATGTTTTGCCACATTTAAAACACATTAATTTTTGTTGTGTATTGTTTGTTTCCATGTTAATGTGTTATGTGCAATCAAACCTCCCTTTTAAGACACCCCACCCCCAATTTCAGACCTCTCCCCTTTAAGGCTTGCTTTTGTAGACTTTCTCTTCATAACCTCTGTAAACATAACCCCATTTTAAGACTCCCTCCTTTTTAAGACCTGAACTTCTCAGATTGTTGTAGGTCTTAACAGGGGGTTTCAATGTACTACATTTTGTTAACTAATGTTGTTTCTTGCCTCGGGTCTAGTGATGTATGTTGCTTCAGTGTTTGGCGAACGAAGGAGAGAAAAGAAAACAGAAAATAACATAAAAATACCGCGCCAGGGCCGGACCAAATGAGCTGTAAGGGGGGGTTCCTCCTTTTTTTGGGGGGCAAATCAGCGAAGTGGCGAAGCCACAAGGCGCGCGAACTAGGGGGGTCCGGGGGCATGCTCCCCCGGAAAATTTTTGAAAAACGGTTAAAATCTGTGCAATCTGGTGCATTCTGGGCCTTGTTTTGAGGGTTAAGAGCAGCATTGTGGGGGGGGGGGGGGGGGGTACCTTTTTCTCATCGGATTTCACATTGAATAAAATTTGTTAGAGACACACACAAAATTTATTTAAAAAAAAAAACAAAAAAAAAACAATCAAAGCAAGGTACATGCTTTTTTCAGGGGTGGGGTTCCGGAACCCCTGGAACCCCCCCCCCCCTGGGTCCGGCCCTGCGCGCTGACAGGGCTCGAAACTACGACCTCACGACTCTAATCGCAGTTCACTAACCACTGCGCTGGAGAGACTTCCTTGCGAAGGGAAGGCACCCGATATTGAACTCGGTACATTACAGAAGAGGAACTTTTTTCTTGTTTCTTTCTAGAGTATTTTTGGCAGCAAGATAACGTAACTATGCAGACACATGTTTGTTTGTCTTTATAAAAACCTTTTCTTGAACTTATATGGGGGGTAAAGACACTGGTGATTTGTATTTCTTCGAACAGGTGGCTTGTGCCTTTGCTTGTTCCAAGGTTCTACTGTCGTTCGTTTGCTTCAGTGAATGATTTAAGTCCGTCCGTCACTGACTTGGTTTGATATGCACGAGAAAAACGTAGGGTGACTGTGTCCCCCCCCCCCCCCCCCTGTCTGGTAGACACTCGGTTTGATAATGATACAGGATATACAAGCATGATTGTTAGAGCAGAGAAAAAAACAAGCATGAGAAAATGTAAGCTTTACGCCCTCACGGGAAAGCCATTAGGGGCATGTGGGACGGGGAAACCCGGCTTTGTATACAAAATATAAATACAAATGCAGAAGGGGGGGGGAGTTGTAGACAGCTGGCTGCCAGCTGCTGGTTACTTTATGGGCTGTTGGCCGATCGGACACCGGGGCTTCATAATTTTGCATGCATGTGTTCTTGTTTCCAAGGCCGGAGACTTTCGCTGTGACCCTGGGATCTTTATCGTGCGCATGCGTGCACACGGGGGTGTTCGAACACCGAGGAGAATCTGCACAAAGTTGACAAACAAGCATGCTTGTTACAGCAGCTGCCGGATATACTGGATAAACAAGCATGATTGTTCGAGCAGAGGAGCCAGCCATAGCCGGTTTTGCCCGATGATGTGGGATTATGCAGAACACCGCCTCCTCTTCAATTACATCTATCGTTTGTGCGGTAAGGGGGAATGTTCAGAAGTAGCGCAAAATATTGCTCAGAAGTGCGGCCGACCTTACGCTGGAACGGGTGGAATTGTTGTGGTTGGGATCGAGCTCTCTCGTGCATTATCTAGCGTGTGTTTTGTGAGTCCGTTGGGACACCTGTGTGTGTGGATACATATGTTGTGAAGCCGGTGTGGTTTTAAGGTATTTTTTTTATTGTGGAACATTGGAGGTGAGGTCATCTTTTTACATTTTTGGACTCACCTGAGTATTTGGTGTGTATTAGGATTTATATGTGTCTGGTGGTATGAACGGCTGACCGGCCGGCCGTCCGTGGGCACAAACAATTAACGTTGAGGTTATCTCGGAAGTTTTTTTTAAGGTAGACCTCTGAAACTTTGCACACTATTAGGGTTTGATGATTTCACGAAGTGACCCGAGTTTTGTTTACCCTCATCAAATCTGGGGGTCACAGCGGGGTCATGTTCGTTTTAAATAAAAACTTAACGTTGAGGTTATCTTAATATATATTTTTGAAGTTAAAGTTTGATTCTATGCACACTTTAAGGGTTTGATAATCTCCCAACTTCACCTGAGTTTGATTGACCATCATCAAGTTTTGGGGTCACATGGGGTCATGTTCAGTTCATAATAACTTAACATACAATACAATACAATTGTTATTGTATTGTATTGTATTGTATGTTATCTCAGGCGTTTTTTTTTTAAATAGAGCTTTGAAATTTTGAACACTTGAAGGGTTTGATAATCTACAGACGTTACCCTAGTTTGGTTGACCCCCGGCACATTTTGGGGTCAAAGCGGGGTCATGTTTGTAAAAGCTATAATTGTTATAGTGGCCTCGAGCTCTTTTTGGAAAAAAAAACTGGCTTAAGATCAAAACCTTCTTTTCAAATAATTATGACTCCAATAAGCTCATTGTGAACATTGATAACATATTTCTTTGCCCTGAGCTCGGCTGTTTACAATTTTTCTTCTGTATTAGCAATTTGGCAATGGGCCGAGAGAGAGAGAGAGAGAGAGAGAGAGAGAGAGAGAGAAAGGGGCAATGACAATGACAATGACAATTCTTTATTTAAACGAGGGTAGTAGAAGCAGTTGTCTGCTTTTTTTCATCCAGCCCTCGCCCTAAAGAGGGACTAACTACAAAAATGAAATAAAAATACAAGATAAAAAATAGAAAATAGAAAAACTAAAATTCTACATTTTAACAGATAACTAAAGTGAAAACACATTATACATATGTACACAAAATGCATTGCATTGAGGTAAATTGCGAGTTGATTGATGTGAATTAAGTGGTATAGTGCAGCTTGCACTTTCTCAACATCATGCTCTAATCCATACATTACATTTTAAAGAAAATCAATCAAACAAGCAAGACATTGCTAAGATCATCACACATCTAAATAGTGGTTGGTTTTTAAGTCCCTTCATCCGAAAAGGGTTTGTGTACATTATACCAATAAAGAGGAGAGGGGCATGTTTAATACAAAAAATGAATACCATTTAAGACAAATATCATTTACTTTGACTTCATTACATAAGACAAATATCTGCTCTTAAAACTATCAGTGCTGGTAGTTTGCCTCAGGAATGTTGGAAGAGAGTTCAAGAGACTGCTACCTAGAGAGAGAGAGAGAGAGAGAGAGAGAGAGAGACAGAGACAGAGACAGAGACAGAGACAGAGACAGAAAGAGAGACAGTAGACAGACAAACAGACAGACAGACAGACAGACAGAAAGACAGACATACAGACAGAGGCAGACAGAGTCACAGACGAACAGACAGACAGTTCGAAACGGAGACAAAAGAGATGTATGCTCACGCATAAACACACGCACACACCCACCCCTGCGAGTTTGTAAAAAAGGCCGTATATATCACGTGTAACCTACAGTTTGATTTCTCATTGGGTATTGCTTAGTTGAATAGCTGAATGGAGATAGCAGACATCCCAAACATCAAACTGAACAATATATTGACGAGTAGCATTAATTTCTTTAACCTAACTCTCGTACGATAAGTTTTACTTTGATGAATTCATTTCACACAAAAGCCACATGTGTCCGTATTTTAGAAATTAATTTTATGAA
>NC_090248.1:55975544-55978044 GCF_037325665.1 Littorina saxatilis | reverse complement strand
TGTTTTTGGTTTTCTAAAAGCGGTATTAACGAGACATGTTTGTTTTTGTTTTTTACGGATTATTTAAATAACCAATTTCAATCAAAAATCATTTTCAATGTATTGATGCGTTTGCGTCTTAGAACAATTAACCACACACTTCCAGTGGAAGAAGGTAGAACAGAAGGCACCCGATATTGAACTCGGAACATGACAGAGGAGGAACTTTGTTCTTGTTTCTTTCTGGAGAATTTTTGGCAGCAAGATAACGTAACAAAGCAGACACATGTTTGATTGTCTTTATAGTAACCTTTTCTTGAACATATATGGGGGGTAAAGACACTGGTGATTTTTATTTCTTCAAACCGGTGTCTTGTGCTTTTGCTTGTTCCAAGGTTCTACTGTCGTTCGTTTGCTTCAGTGAATGATTTAGGTCAGTCCGTCACTGACTTGGTTTGATATGCACGAGAAAAACGTAGGGTGATTGTGTAATTCCAGTGAAATTGGTGACGCATTTCTTTGTTTTGTTGTACTAGTTGTCGGAAAACAGAAATATGTTTGATATCAGATTGTAATTTAAACAACAAAAACCGATACGGTTCTGACGTTTAACGAGTTGTTCTCCTCTGCTGAGAAACATGTTATTATTAAAAAAAAAAAGATAGACAGTTAAACGGACAGACTAAAGGACAGTTTGACAGAGCGACAAACATAGTATCACTTTGTAATATAGCTATTTCTTTGTGTTATTCAGCTGTGCTGCACACTAACCGTGACTATTGTGGGCCTTTTTGGGTGCGAAGAAGCAACAATGAAAACTCCAACCTTGGTACGTTTAAGAAGTAAAAACAAAATCAGCTATAGAAAAATCCTACCACTGCTGCTGATAAGGATGATGATGATGATGATGATGATGATGATGATGATGATGATGATGATGATGATGATGATGGTGATGATGATGATGATGACGACGACGCTGCCGTTGATGAAGACGATGATGATGATGATGATGATGATGATGATGATGATGATGATGATGATGATGATGATGATGATGATGACGATGGTGATCACATTGTATGCTTTCTTATGAAGTCGTTTATGTTCAAAGTATTCGTTTTAATTTGGGACACAAAACATAGCCTTTATAACAAATAAAAGTGATTGAAACCAGGTATTTCAGTTCAAAAGTCTTTGTTTTTCTTCATATTTGTATGTGTTTGCATTAGATTTGAACTGCTTTGTAAACAAACAGTAAGATAGTCTTGTCTTGTTGATGGTATACATCTAGGCTCCTGTTCTCGAACCATAGTTATGTTACAATTTAAACTTGACAGCCAGTTATCATTCCTATGTCTGCTTCATTCAGAAAACGTTGCTCTCGGGAAAACTGCGAAAGTAAATGGCGCCGACGCAGCTGGAAGTGGCAGATACAACCTCCCTGTGTCCGTTGCTGTGAACGGGGTAAAGGATGATGACTACTGCTGTGTTGAAAGCAACCAATATGACTACACTCCCTCCCTTACTGTGGATTTGGGGCAGACTTACAACATCAGCTTCATCACCATCTACAGAAGATATGCTTGTAAGTCAGATTAAATTACTTGCTCTTTGTAAACACAATATTTGTTGGCGATGACCTGTTCTACTGCTTCCATGACAAAGGCACAGAGAATTATTTTTTGTCGATTTGTTTCGTTAGTTTCTAGGGATACATGGGGAAGAAATGACAGAATGTTTACATGATGTCATTATCCGCATTATTACGTCTTCTCGAACTTTGCTTCGCTTTCGACGTCAAACAGTGCACGCTGGAGGATATGGACAAGAAGAAACGTGCTGATTTGATTGATTCCTTCGCAATTTGTTTTTGAATGATTACTTCATTTGTTGAAGAGATCATCCAAGTCAAGCTACATTGAGAATACAACAAAGCTTGCCGTGTGAATCGAAGTTAACACGGTTTTGTGTTCTTGCGATATTGAAATGCAAGCAAAAGCGAAAGCAAGCTGTTCACTATTTGAAGAAACAAAAACAAGTGCAAACCTTGTAACACAAAGCAAATGTCATGTGGTATTCCGTTTATCCTATAGTATACATGTGTATGTGCGCCTTGAGTCGCCTTGTGGTGAGATATGTGCGCGTTATAAATTCTCGTATTATTATTTATTAGGCATATACATGTACTTGCGTTCCTTATACCTCAAACTTCAAGACGGAGTTGGCGTTTCCACACTGAGGACACGTCTTCTTGGTCGTTTTTGTATGTTGGTAAAATATTCTGAAAGTTGTAAGGCAATCCAACAAGTTATTGTTAAAGTGCAGCATTTTTTGTCATGATACCCCTAATAAAATGACGCAAAAAGTCCCGTTTTTGACTGCTCTTGTCATCGACACCTGCAGCTGTAGGAATAGCATAGCACACGAAATACGCAAGGTAGCTAAACAAAACAATTTGTTCAGGGTAAATAATTGATTTCGATTTCTTCTCGTATGTTAACGTTGCAAAGTTTTGCCT
>NC_090248.1:55955544-55970544 GCF_037325665.1 Littorina saxatilis | reverse complement strand
GGCACCTAGGATGTTCCCGTTTGGTGAGCGTTCAAATGGAAGGGTGTTTGTACTGTGTGTAAAAGCCTGACAGTATCTGTGATGGTTTACGGGAGGCTTACTGTCCGGGCGTGATTTCCGGTATTGAATATTCATAACAGCCGTCCAGCACCAAAACGAGGCGCCATTGTTGTAGAGGACCAAGTCCACGAAAATAAATTCTTTGAAAATTTCTCACGCTCGACAGAAAGCAGCCAGGATGTTCCCGTTCGGTGAGCGTTCAAATGGAAGTATGCTTGTACTGTATGTAGACGCTCGGGGAGCTCTGTGGTGGTTTACGGGAGGCTTACTGTGCCTTTAAGTTCGCATGTTACAATCTATGGAAAACGCTACGTGTTTCACAAATAAACCCAATCTATGCTTTAACAAGAAAGTGTGCACATTTGTACCTCATCCAATTCGCAAACCCCGCCCCTACACACGTCACACACACACACACACAGACACACACACACACACACGCACACGCACACACACTCACACACACACACACACACACACACACACACACACACACACACACACACACACACACACACGCACATACGCACTCACATAATAACAAGCTTATCATATACTCTTAGACGACAATTTTCTGATTGCAGTTGGTTCGTTTGTCGAGACCGAAAGGAATCATGCAGTGATGGTAAAAGTGGAGGTGTGTGAATTAATCTGTATGATATCGTTATTAAAGTCCTCTTAATGTAGATCGTTTAAACATCATAGTCCTTTTAATGTAGATCGTTTAACCATCATAGCCATTTTAATGTAGATCGTTTAACCATTATAGCCCTTTTAATGTCGATCGTTTAACCATCATAGCCCTTTTAATGTAGATCGTTTAACCATTATAGCCCTTTTAATGTAGATCGTTTAACCATTATAGCCCTTTTAATGTAGATCGTTTAGCCATCATAGCCCTTTTAATGTAGATCGTTTAACCATCATAGCCATTTTAATGTAGATCGTTTAACCATCATAGCCCTTTTAATGTAGATCGTTTAACCATTATAGCCCTTTTAATGTAGATCGTTTAACCGCTATAGCCCTTTTAATGTAGATCGTTTAACCATTATCGCCCTTTTAATGTCGATCGTTTAACCATCATAGCCCTTTTAATGTAGATCGTTTAACCATTATAGCCCTTTTAATGTAGATCGTTTAACCATTATAGCCCTTTTAATGTAGATCGTTTAGCCATCATAGCCCTTTTAATGTAGATCGTTTAACCATCATAGCCCTTTTAATGTATATCGTTTAACCATTATAGGCCTTTTAATGTAGATCGTTTAACCATTATAGCCCTTTTAATGTTGATCGTTTAACCACTATAACCCTTTTAATGTAGATCGTTTAGCCATCATAGCCCTTTTAATGTAGATCGTTTAACCACTATAGCCCTTTTAATGGAGATCGTTTAACCATCATAGCCCTTTTAATGTAGATCGTTTAACCACTATAGCCCTTTTAATGTAGATCGTTTAACCATCATAGCCCTTTTAATTTGGATCGTTTAACCATTATAGCCCTTTTAATGTAGATCGTTTAACCACTATAGCCCTTTTAATGTAGATCGTAAAACCATCATAGCCCTTTTAATGTAGATCGTTTAACCATCATAGCCCTTTTAATGCAGATCGTTAAACCATTATGGCCCTTTTAATGTCGATCGTTAAACCATCATAGTCCTTTTAATGTAGATCGTTTAACCATCATAGCCCTTTTAATGTAGATCGTTTAACCACTATAGCCCTTTCAATGTAGATCGTTTAACCATTATAGCCCTTTAAATGTAGATCGTTTAACCATTATTGCCTTTTTAATGTAGATCGTTTAAACACTATAGCCCTTTTAATGTAGATCGTTTAACCACTATAGCCCTTTTAATGTAGATCGTTTAACCATCATAGCCCTTTTAATGTAAATCGTTTAACCATCATAGCCCGTTTAATGTAGATCGTTTAACCATTTTAGCCGTATTGAAATATGTGTGAGTGTGTGTGTGTGTGAGTGTGAGTGCGTGTGTGTGTGTGTGTGTGTACATGCGTGCGTGCGTGCGTGCGTGTGTGTGTGTGTGTGTGTGTGTGTGTGTGTGTGTGTGTGTGTGTGTGTGTGTGTAGAGCGATTCAGAGAAAACTACTGGATCGATCTGTATGACATTTTTACACGAGAGTTCCAGGGTATGATATCCCCAGACCATTTTTAATTTCTGTGTAAATGTCTTCGATGACGTCATATCCGGCTTTTTGAAAAAAGTTGAGGCTGCACTGTAACACTCTCAGTTTTTGATAAAACAGCTTGGAATTTTAGTTAAACAGTCTCTGACAAAGGCCGGACTTTTGTATTACATTTCAGCTTGGAGGTTTAAAAATTAATTCATGAGTTTCGTCATTAAAAATCTGAAAATTGGGATTAACATTATTTTTTTTATGAAACGATCCTAAAATAATTTCATTTTATTTTTCATTTTTTCCTGATTCCAAAAACATATAAATATGTTATATTTGGATTTAAAAACAAGCTCTGAAAATTAAAAATATGAAAATTATGATTAAATTTTAATTTCTGAAATCGATTTAAAATTAATCTAATCTTATTTCTTGTCGGTTCCTGATTCCAAAAATATATAGATATGTTGTGTTTGGATTCAAAACCAGGTCAGAACGTTAAAAGGAATAGAGATACAGAAAAGCATGCTATCCTGCACAGCGCAACCACTACCGCGCCATACGGGCTTGTCAATTTCACTGCTTTTTCCACGAGCGGGTGACAGACGATGCTATATGGTCTTGATGAAAAAATGCAGTGCGTTCAGTTTCATTCTGTGAGTTCGATAGCTTGACTAAATGTAGAAGTTTCGCCTTACGCGACTTGTTATAGCATGCTATGTCACGTCAAGTTCAACTTGAATTTTTCTCTCAATGGGTTGCTCGGCGTTTCAGGTGGGGTTAACCCTGTCTTCTACATCACGAAGAACGCACCCTTGCGCGAGAAAGACCTGTGTTGAAAAAGGATTGATCGTCTATCGCCTGGACTCTAACAGCGTCTGAGAAACGGAGGCTGGCTGACAACGGAACGCGTGATGTGTCATGTTTGTGGAGAAACGTTGATACCACATAACTGCTATTCAGTTATAGAGACTATTTCTCTCTCTTTGCCTCTCTGGTATGGACGCACACGCACGCACGCACACCCACGCACGCAAGCTCGCAGGCACGCACGCACGCACGCACTTACCTACGCACGTACACACACACACACACACACACACACACTCGCACGCACGCACGCACGCATGCATACATACACACACACACACACATACACACGCACGCATAGACGCTCGCACGCACGCACGCACACATACACGCACGCACGCACGCACCCACACACACACACACACACACACACACACACACACACACACACATCCTTCCAACATATAACACAGTTTAACGCTTTATAGCGTTTACTGGTAAAAAGTAGTATGCATGATTTTGAGATTTGAGATCGATTTATAATTACTACGTGAAAATAATTGTCAACTTATTGTTACTGCAAGTCACCAAAACAGAGGTAGCAAACTCAAAAACATTTTTTTTTTAAATACGGACATGTCATTCGGATGCACAATGACCACAATGCTCCGATGCAGTCATACCATTTATTTCAAATGTGTGTCACTACGGTTTCTGGTTAGTCGTGCCAAAGCAGGATGAAGATTTAGGATCCTATATTTTTCCCGCCGACCCTAACAGTTTTTTTTTTTTTCAAAAATACAAAAACTTTTGGCACATTTTGCCAACCATACCGAGACTAAGGGAAGTAACCTCCTTTAAAATCGACTTAATTTAAGGGAACAAATAAAACAAGAAATTCCTCGCAGGTAGGAAAAACACCCCCGTTGGTCAAAGGGAAATAACCATTCTCACTGCACCCATTCTCACTGCCACCAACTGAGAAGGTTATTTCCCTTTGACCATGAATATGTTTCTATATAAGTCCTTGTAGAATCTTAATCCACCAATAACTCCCTAACCGTGTGTTTGACTGGTCCCAATTTTTGTAAGGACCGTCTCAGGAATGTATAGAACCTGTTCACCAAGTTTGGTGACGATCGGTCCGTTCATTCTTGAGATCTATATGCGAACACAAACACACAAACAAACACACAAACAAACACATCGAGTGAAACCTATACACACCCCTATACCGGGGGTGTAAAAAGAAAAAGAAAAACAAGTCGCGTAAGGCGAAAATACAACATTTATTCAAGTAGCTGTCGAACTCACAGAATGAAACTGAACGCAATGCCATTTTTCAGCAAGACCGTATACTCGTAGCATCGTCAGTCCACCGCTCATGGCAAAGGCAGTGAAATTGACAAGAAGAGCGGGGTAGTAGTTGCGCTAAGAAGGATAGCACGCTTTTCTGTACCTCTCTTTGTTTTAACTTTCTGAGCGTGTTTTTAATCCAAACATATCATATCTATATGTTTTTGGAATCAGAAACCGACAAGGAATAAGATAAAAGTGTTTTTAAATTGATTTCGACAATTTTATTTTGATAGTAATTTTTATATATTTAATTTCCAGAGCTTGTTTTTAATCCAAATATAACATATGTATATGTTTTTGGAATCAGAAAATGATGGAGAATAAGATGAACGTAAATTTGGATCGTTTTATAAAAACCTTTTTTTTTTACAATTTTCAGATTTTTAATGACCAAAGTCATTAATTAAATTTTAAGCCACCAAGCTGAAATGCAATACCGAAGTCCGGGCTTCGTCGAAGATTACTTGACCAAAATTTCAACCAATTTGGTTGAAAAATGAGAGCGTGACAGTGCCGCCTCAACTTTCACGAAAAGCCGGATATGACGTCATCAAAGACATTTATCAAAAAAAAGAAAAAACCTCTAGGGATTTCATACCCAGGAACTCTCATGTCAAATTTCATAAAGATCGGTCCAGTAGTTTACTCTGAATCGCTCTACACACACACACACGCACAGACACACACACACACATACACCACGACCCTCGTCTCTACGTTAAAACATTCAGTCAAAACTTGACTAAATGTAAAAAGCCGACCTACTGACCCTATCGTTTTGGGTCACGTTACCCTAAACTAATATATATTTTGTTTGGCCTAACATGTTCAACACTATTCATTTTGTGCAAAGTTACGATTGCTGCTCTGTGTGCGGTTATCAATATATATATATACGGCTTCTGTGTGTTTTTGTGTGTGTGTGTGTGTGTGTGTGTGTGTGTGTGTTTTCGCGATGCACGGCCAAAGTTCTCGATGGATCTGCTTCAAATTTGGTAGGTGTATTCAGGTGGACCCCGGGCACAAACTGGTCGATGAAAATGTTCAACACGTGCTCTAAGCGGGGCTGTGGTGCGGTGAACCGCGGTGAATACTCTGTTTCGCGATGCGAATTACGAAATTAAACACTTTTTTTTTCGGCTCTACTTCTTCACTTCTTTCACTTCCGCCACGTTCAGGTGGACCCCGGGCACAAACTGGTCGATGAAAATGTTCAACACGTGCTCTAAGCGCGGCGCGGTGAACCGCGGTGAATACTCTGTTTCGCGATACGAATTACGAAACTAAA
Organism: Littorina saxatilis; assembly: GCF_037325665.1. NCBI lineage: Eukaryota > Metazoa > Mollusca > Gastropoda > Littorinimorpha > Littorinidae > Littorina > Littorina saxatilis. The sequence continues at coordinate 55,964,880 of NC_090248.1, read as the reverse complement.
CACTTTTTTTTCGGCTCTACTTCTTCACTTCTTTCACTTCCGCCACACAACGAAAACGAATCTAAGCAGCGCTTTTCTGCACAGGTAGTACATCTAAGTATTGCAATTCGTGTACAAAATCCCTCCCATCTTCAAAATATTGCCACTAATACTACCCCTCCCATCGTAAATATTCATTGCAACCATTAATAGTGAGGAGCTTTGTCGGTGTTTCTGTGTCTGTCTTAAAAAAGATCAAATCACTTTCAACACTGTGCCCTTTTCTCTTTAAGCAACACCACGGCTTACCAACCACCACCGCATTGTACTCTCTTGCGAGTCATTCAAGCTGTCTGTCTGTGTGTGTATCTGTGTGTCTGTTCGCGATGCACTGCCAAAGTTCTCGACGGATCTGCATCAAATTTGGTGGGCATATTCACGTAGTCCCCGGGCACAAACTGGTCGATGAAAATTTTCAACACGTGCTGTAAGCCGGCGAACTCAAAGCCGGCGAACCGCCACGCTGTATACTCTGTCTCGCGATCCACCCGGCGGTATTCATCTAGTAATATATATATATTAGCTACCAGGTTTCATTCTGGCAAGGCACTTGTACACACACGAACGTCTGTGTGTCCCAGAACAAGGTAGGGGAGACCGGGGCTAGTCCGCCTACTTTTATGCTTTTGGTAGCATAACTGGCGAGTTTGATGAACTAGAAGACTGATTTTTTATTTTACATCAAGACAAATGTGTAGCTGATATTAATGTGCAGACGGGTTTTATGTGCGCATGAACATTTGTTGTACATACTGCTTTAAGTAGACCTACCCTAACGTAGGCGAACTTGCCCCAAGTCGGGGTAAGTCCGCCTACAGGGTGGGGCAAGTCCGCCGCTCTCATCCCATAGTAGGTACAAGACTAGTAGTGGGCAAGCTTTAGTGGGAAAGCTTTTTTAATTCCCTTCAATATTTAGGTTCAAAAATGCCAATGACAAAATACGAAAGAATGTAACACAAAATTACGTTAGGGGAGACCGGGGCTAGTCCGCCTACTTTTATGCTACTTTTATGCTTTTGGTAGCATAACTGGCGAGTTTGATGAACTAGAAGACTGGGGTTTTTTATTTTACATCAAGACAAATGTGTAGCTGATATCAATGTGCAGACAGTTTTTATGTGCGCATGAACATTTGTTGTACATACTGCTTACGGCGAACATGCCCCATGACAAATAGGCGGACTTGCCCCTGCACGGGCAGGCAACTCTAGTGCCAGATAACGAGCACAACATGGGAAGGAAGAAGCAAAACTTTCGTCAGAACTCGACCTTAATTAACGCACTTTCACTCGACACCAAGACTAAGTTCTCAGAGGTAATGCATCAAAACCTAAGTCAACTCCAATGCATTCATGTTACAAAAATGAAGAAAAACATTTTTTGTGAGCTGTACTCACGATATATGGGCGCGCAACCTCTGAACTTCTGCAGGATATGGCGGGAAGAAGGGACACCACTCCCACATGGTGTGAATGACTAAAAGGTGGCAAACGTAAGAATAAACAGACAAAGACGGATGTGCCCTGGGGGCGGACTAGCCCCGGTCTCCCCTACATAGAGGGTAGACATTTGTTTGTACAGAAACACACTCTGTTGATATGTTCACGCAATCTTCTTCTTCTTCTTTGTTCATGGGCTGAAACTCCTACGTTGTCTCAAGTCTTTGCACGAGTGAATCCGTATGTGTATGACCGTTTTTACCCCGCCATTCAGGCCATTCGTGTTTGTATTACTCACCGAACACTGACATGGATTACATGATCTTTTCTGTGCGCACTTGGTCTTGTGCTTGCGTGTACTCACGAAGCCGGGGGGAATAAGGCACCAGCAGGTCTGCACACAAGTTGACCTGGGAGATCGGAAAAATCCCACCAGGCGGTCGCGGCCGGGATTTGAACTCACGACCTTCCGATCAGATGGCCGATGTCTTATCCACTAGGCCACTGCGCCCGTCGTTCACGTAATCAAATACCGCTATTCCGCACGAGGAATTGATCTTACACAGGTGGAGTACACAGTGAACGCCCACCCCCTACTTTTGAGCAAATTGTTGCATAAGGGTAGTGGGCGCTTACAAGGTAGTTTACGGTATTTGTTTGTTTGAAAACTGTACGACTTTTTGTGTGTAGTTTTATGAAATTAACATTTGTCATCCTGAAATTAGAAACATAAACGAGTACTTACTTGTAAGTCGAAGTTTGTGTAGAATTCCATGATGTAGTTTACAGGAACGGAGGGATATGTGAGATGCGCATGACCGGAACAACCATATTTTACAGACTAGATCATCTATACAGAAACTTTCCAGAAACTGCGAGATCTGTGAGATTTTAAAGTTGGCTGTTTTGCTATTGACTATACTCATTCGTACATATTTCTGACACTTCACACTGTGAATTTATGTTCGCCTTGCGTGATTTGATGTTTATTTAACATTTGCAAAGCATCAATCATCGGTCAAAAACTTTTGACAGTCAATAAAGAACAAAAAACACCAACATGATACTGATTGTACTGACTTTCTGTTGTCTTTGTACGTTTGTGTATTAATTTAAAAAATAAAAAAAATTCGCTCCTGCGAAGTTCCAATAATCATACATTTTCACACACAAAACTAACCACAACTTGAAAAATGAACTTATCCAACTCCAGATGAGTCTGACTTGACTCTTAGACAATATATGCATGGTGTACAAACTGTTAGATTCCTGTCTGATCACTCCCTGATTACTCTTCAGACGTTTTCTTTTACATACTTTAGAATACTGGTTTGGTCCATTCTACTCGACTTGTCAGCATTTTGCTTCTGCTGCACAGGTCTGTTGCAGAATTTATTAAATGTGGTGGCATTGGACCATCCTGCCGTCTTCATTATATCCTTTAATGTCATTCCTGTCTTCAGCATAGCCGAAGAGGCTGCCCCTCTGAAGCTGTGGGGTGCAAACTGTTCTATCCCAGCTTTTCTCAACACTGTTTTTAACCACCTTGCCACTGTGTCTTTCGAGGCAGGACCATAAGGACGAGAGTAACACAACAATAGTTTGTCAGCACTGTCATTGACTGACCGAAGTGAGGATGTTTTTTCAATGTAATCTTTCAGACAAGCAACAACACAAATTTGTTCATCTTCATTTTTTGAAAATTCCAGCGGCTGTTGAAAATGTCCTGGCTTTGTGTGTTTTAATTTTTCTTCTATGAAGATGGTAATTCCTTTTTTATGAAAAGAAATTGCTCCCAACTTTATGAGATGAATAGTTTGCACTCTTTGAGCTGAAGCAATTAAAAGTAAAGCACACAACTTCATAGTCAAATCTTTCAGGGAAAGACTTTTGTTATTTTCCTGATTTCTAAAGTATGTCAGAAGAACATCTACATCCCAGGTCTGCTTGTAACGGGGAATAGGAGTTCTTTCTTCAAATACACCTTTCATAAACCTAGCAACTTTTGAATGACTTCCTACTGGTCTGTCATCATCAGTTATTATAATCGCAGAAACTGCACTTCTTGCTGTGTTCATAGCACTGTACCCAAGTCCAGACTTGTACAGTTGAGTTAAGAACTCCAGAACAGTTTTCACAGATGCTAGAAAAAGATCTTGCTTCCGTTCAACACAAAACAGTTTCCACCTGGTAAGGTATGAGGAATATTGTTTCTTCGTTGAATCTCTCCAGGAAGCACACACTATGTCGCAAGTGTCTGCAGAAAATCCCTGTGCTTCCAAGGCTTCCCTGAGCATTGGACCGCCAACAGCTGAAGCTTCCTGTGTAGAGGGTGTGGCTGACTGGTGTGGGGCTGCAACAGGACCTTCTTTCCTCGAGGCAGCAGAAGAGGAGGTTGACTCGTCAAACGTAGCATCTGTGGAAACCAAACTGCTGTTGGCCAGTGGGGAACCACCAGAATACCGTCTGCTTGATCTTCGCCAAGACTCGTTGTATCACACTGAAAGGCGGAAATGCATAAATGAACCATTTGTTCCAGTTTATGATAAACGCATCAATTGCAATTGCCTCTGGATCTGGTTGCCAAGCAACATACGGTTTCAACTGATAATTCAGCCTTGAAGCAAACAAATCAATCTCTGGTTTTCCACAATTTTCAACAATTTTCTGGAATATGTTTGCTTCTAGCTTCCACTCTGTTGAGTCGTTAAATGTTCTTGAATGTAAATCTGCTTTTACATTTAATTTTCCAGGTATATGGGCTACTGTGATCCACACATCTTTGTCTCTGCACCACATCCAAATTCGATTTGCAACAGCATTGCACTCTTTAGACTGAGAGCCTCCCATACTTTTGATATATGCAACAGCACAAGTGTTATCAGTGAGGATTTTAACATGTTTGCCACTTACATCCTCTTTAAAACTCTTCAGTGCATACTCAATGGCTAACAGTTCCAACACATTTATGTGCAATGCCTTCTCCTGTTCTGTCCATCTACCACCTGTTGGTTTTGACTTGCATACAGCACCCCAACCACCAGAGGTTGAAGCATCAGTTGTTATTTCCACTGAGGGCTCAGACTGCTCTAGGCTTTTTGATACTGTGCCTATGTTTTGAATCCACCAATTCAGTTCTTTTTGTCCTTCTTCTGAAACTACCATTAAAGCTTCAAATGTTCCTCCATTTTGTTTTAAAGCTGCAGCTTTGTCACATTCCAATTTTCTGTAGAACAAAGGACCCCACTGAGCTGCAGGAAAGGCTGAAACTAGCTGTCCAATAACTTGTGCTAGTTCTCGAATTGTGCATCTTTTCTTACTTCTCAGCCCCACACAGGCTTTTGATTTTCAGCGCCCTTTCTTCTGGTAATGTGACTATCATTTTCTCAGAATTCAAACAAAATCCCAAGTACCTCAGCTTTGTTGTTGGTACCAAAAAAGATTTTTCATCATGTACCACAAACCCCAGTGATTCAAACAAATTTACAGTATTGTCAATGTTATTTTGACAATCATCCACACTACACCCTTGTAGGTAACAATCATCAACAAATGCTGCAGACAGAAAACCTTGTGATCTCAGGCAAGCATATATAGGTTTCAGCAGTTTAGTGAAAAACCGGTGCGTCCCGCTAGCGCTACGTGTCATTTGTGCTACGTATCGTTTGCGCTATTTTCTGTAGTGCTATCGACACAAATTGCCAAAAACAGTAGTGCTATCGGCACGTAGTGCTATTGCCACAATTCACACATGCCATTATCACTACGTCTCAATAGAACTACGTGTCGATATCACTATTTTTGAAAAACCAATGTACTGTAGCGCTACGTGTCGATAACGCTACGTGTCGATAGCACTATACTACATGTTCAAACGGCAGACACTTACCTTTGTGTGTGCGTGTGAGTGTGTATATATTTTGTCTGCATGGCTGTCTGTCGGATCTGTATGTCTGTCTGTCTCTGTCTCTCTCTGCACCTCTCAATCGCTCTTTCTCTGTACCTCTTTAAAATCGCTCTCTCCTTGTCTCTCCCGCTCTCCTCCCCTCAATCTCTCTCCATCTGTCTTTCTTCTCTCGCTTTTTCTTTCTCGCTCGCTCTTTCCCCCTCCCCCGTCTCTCTCTCTCTTGCATGATACCGTATATACATACACGCAGGGTTCGACACTAGCGGGGGCGGGGGGCGGAACGCCCCAGAGTTTTGTGTTCCGCCCCAAACATTGCTGAAGCTTGGGGCCCACTCCGCCCCAGGATAAATTCCAACAATGACAAACCAAAAAATCTAATGCCAGAGGCAATCACTAAAAATCGCCAGTCAAAGTCGTCACTGAAATTTGCGTTACGATCAATGCCGCAGTCAAGAAAAAAAACCATTGAAATCGTCCAAGGACAATGCCGCAAGGGAAATAACTCCCAGATTGTGCTCTTTAGCGCGAGAGATAAGTATCGCCTTCAAATGCCAAACGCAAAATGTGGCGACACATCCCTGGTGTAAAAAGACATGGAAATGAAGAACAGGTTGGTGAAAAACAAGAAAAGGAGACCGATGCAGCCAAAAGCGCGAAGCGCTGTCGTAATTTCAATGTCAAATGGTTGAAAGATTTTTTCTGGCTTCAGTACGACGAAGAAAAACAGACAATGCATTGCCCGCCCATGCAGATCTTATGGCGCAGAACCACTTGAAAAAAGTGGGGATTCTGATATAAGCTTATATACTTAGCATGAATAAGAGTGGGCCCCAGATTTTTCTTTTCCGCCCCAGCAATTTCCATCTCTGGGGCCAGTGTGGCCCCAGGCCAAATAAGTTAGTGTCGACCCCTGTACACGGATGTTTTTCTGTGTGTGAGTTTGTGTGTACGATACCGTGTGTACGTATGCATTTGTGCGTGTGCGTGTGTGTGTGTGTGTAATGAAGAGAGAGAGAGAGAGAGAGAGAGAGAGGCAGAGAGAGAGAGACAGAGTGAGTGAGCGAGTGAGCAAGAGAGAGAGAGAGAGAGAGAGAGAGAGAGAGACACACACACACACACTGAAACAGACACACACACGCACACACATATACACACACAAACCAGAAGGAGTGAGAGCGAGAGAAAAAATGAGAAAGAGAGAGTCGCCAGTAAGTAGTGGTATTGACACGTAGCGATAATGACACGTAGCGCTAAAAGATGTAGTGCTGTCGACACGTAGTGATAATGAACGAATGATAGCGACTCATAGACAAATTATTTGTAGCACTAATCAACGTAGCGATAGCGGCACGTAGCACAAATGACACGTAGGACAAATGACACGTAGCACAAATGACACGTAGCGCTAGCGATACGCACCCGTGAAAAACCGAGGACAACATGCCAGACCATTTGGCAAACAAGTATACTCATAGAGCTGACCCTTCCATTCAAACTTGAGATATTTTCTAAATTCATGTGCCACTGATACTGAGTAATAGGCATGCCTCAAGTCTACTGATGCCATGTAGCACCCTTTTTTCATCATTTCCGTTGCAGAATTTAAATTTTCCATTTTGAAATGTTCGTAAGAAACGTTCTCATTGAACTTCTTCAAATTGAGAATAACTCTATGTGTACCGTCTGGTTTTGGAACAAGGAATATAGGTGAAAGAATCTGTTCTTTTTCATGATGCGACTTTTCAATTACTCCCATTTTTAGGAGTTTTTCTATTTCCTTGTCTGTTTCTTTCAATAAATTTCCCTGAACCTGGTTTTGTGGTTTAGAGTATTGTTTTGGAATTTCTTCTAAAGGAATCTGAACTCCTTGAATCATACTCAGAATGAATGTATCTGACGTCAGCTTTTTCCACTCACAAAGAAAATGTTTCAGTCTACCTGCTTGAAATTCTATTTCTTTTTCAATGCTTACCTGAGTGTTTTCTTCATGGTGAGTATTTACACCTGATATGTTGATCTCTGTTGTCCTGGCCCCCAGCCCCTGTAGTGACCACAACTTCGCGTTGGCCTGTTCCGGGGCCAGCTTTGACCTCTTCCTCTGCTCTTCCAGTTTTTTTTCTCTGTACCCGTTTTTTGACGCCGGGAAGAATTTTCTACCTCTGACCGAAATCATTGCCAAGTTTTGAAGCTGAATCAATGGCTGCCAGAGCTGCCTTTAACTCATTGCCGAAGAGGAGATCTGTGATTGAAATGTCATTTGAATTGAGTTTGCGGTATTTCTTGCTGACGTTTTGAGCATTGACAATTCTAGATCTCCGATCTACTGAAAGTTCATGTACCGTTTTCAAAATCAGTGCAACTGCGTCCATGACCGTTTTTAGCATGGCTTTGCTTTGAGTAGATGCACTTTGCACCAAGTCATCACTTATTTTTGCCAAGGCAAAAGTCGCTTTTAGAAGCATTTCTCCTCCTGTTGTACACGGAGATTTTTTCGACCGAACCTCATGTTCAATTTAGTCCCCGATTTCTGGGTTCACTTGCGGAACTGTAATATCACAATTTCCGGTCTTTTTGTACTTTTCAAACTTTTCTTGAATTTTTTTCTCGGACAGCAGTTCTCTTTTCATTCCCTCTACGATCTGTGCCAATTTCTCAGAAATCTGTGGCCCCACATCTTCTGCGGAATCGAATTCCAGTTCGATTTCGTCTAGTGCATCATTTGATCATGATTCTATTGCTTCAAAGAAATCTTCGATCTCATCTTCTTCATCAGATATCTCATCTGTTCTCTTTCGTTTACGGGTAGATCTACATGTACTTTCTTCATCGGATGTGTCATCCTTTTGCTTACCTGCCCTTGCCAGAGAAGATAAAATTCGAGCATTTTGCTTTTTCATCTCTTCCCATTCTTGTATGGGTATTTTTACACAGTCACTCTCGTGTCAAGAGGTTTGTCATAAAGTGGTTTGCGTGTGAAATAAATGAAATTGCTTTCATATGTACGTGTTCTGCCCTATTGCTCTGTCTTTACCCTTTTCACACCAAACACTTCAACAACAGAATTTGGGAGGATACAGGCTCATTATTTCCTTAACCAAAAACAACATACTTCTTCACTTCACATACATCAATACGAATCAACTTTTCGACACACAGTTTGCACAATCTTTTAGCTTTCACTCAATGCATGTAAATACATATTATAAAGATACTTTCTCAAATATAGATTAACGCACACAAGATGGTACTGACAGACACTCACGAGTTCGAATCACGGCTCACTGCATGTCGCCAGTTTCACTTCCTTGTGTCGCTGAATCCTCGTAGAATAATGAATTCCCACAAACTCTCACTGTAGATGCCAACACACACCTTTCACGTTTCTTCCCGAGAAACCCTTCCGCCATTAGCGAAAGCAACCGTCGTCAGCTACGACCGGCAACGATGAAGACTCCTTCGTCTAGTCATCCTGCGCCGATGTGGTCCCTTGCTCGCCACCATCGTCCCGCGCTCTGCCGTGTAAGGTCCCTCCCTCGTACACGCCATGGAAGACCCTCATGGAAACTCCTAAAGAATTTAACCAAGTCTTAATACAACATTCTCTAAAACCATCTCTTCTTCCAAACGTTCATGTACCAACTCATACATTCTCGTTCATTCTACGTTCACATTCCGTCCACATTCAATATCCAAACTAATGCTTAATCTATGAATAACACTGCCATACAAAGCATCACCGTCTTAAACATAACATAAATGCGTAACATTTATGCTCAAGAAATTCCCCATGAAAAACCGTGATACAATTACATCAAGAATTCTCTCAAAGCTTCACACTAGGTTCTAGTGCACTCTGTATACACTAACCTTTACACTCCTGCTATGTATTCCAACGTCAATAATATACAACATAGTAAATCATTTACCTTAAGAGACCCGTCTCTTGAAAGA
>NC_090248.1:55918044-55948044 GCF_037325665.1 Littorina saxatilis | reverse complement strand
TCCTCTTTCGTTCCCATTCATCCCCCCCTACATTTTGTTTGGTCTACAGACCTCAAAACTGCCGCTTTTCAACTCTAACTTTTTCTTGCCTGTGTTATTGTTGGCTTCCCCTCAAGTAGCTTCCCTTGCTTCTCTGTCTTTGTCATTTGTTGGTTTGTGCAGTGCAGTTGTTTTGTTAGTTATTCTCCTCTTTATCTGTTCTATCATCTTTCTTCTTCTTTTTTGTGTTTGTACTTTTGTGTTTTTGTGCCTGAAGAAGACCCTTAGGTCAAAACGTCGCTGTTATTCGTTCCGTGTTCGTCATTTTAACGTGAGTACATTGCTTTTTGGTCTCTTTATTGTTCCCTCTCACGTGCAGTCGCCATTGTTTAATACTTATATAATAAGCATTTTGATTACACAATGGACACATAATATATATGATTAACACATGTGAGAATTATATCTCGCGATGTGACTTTTTCTTTTTCTGTTATTCTCTCTCCACATTTTATTTCCAAGGATCCCTTCCTAGACTATCCAGCTTTATTGATAACGTCATTACTGAAGAGCCTCATATTGATGTCAGCAATGTCGGAACACCGATGGAGGGGGTTGCTGAAAAACAACAACAGAGATTAGTATACAGTCTTAGCTGCCTTGTTTTTGTTTCGTTGGAATGTTATTTGTGCGTGGTTGTTGTTCTTTAATTTAGAGTTTTTATTTTTTTATTCTGGCTCCCCCTTTCCCTATTTTTAGTTGTTAAAATGATCACTGCCACTGACACAATAAGTATCCCCTTTTGTGTATGTGTAATGAAGTCACTGGTTTACGGTCCTTCTCACAACATCCAAGTAAAGTCTTTCATAAATCATCATCCGTGCACCGGCGCTCAAATAAGGGTACCCCAAAAAGTGAAATGACAAGAACGTAATGTACCAATACAAAATGATGAAAATGTAGGATAGACATGCACTTTCTTTCTTTATTTGGTGTTTAACGTCGTTTTCAACCATTCAAGGTTATATCGCGACGGAGATAGACATGCACAACTTGGAAAATCGAAAATGTTAATAATAAATTTTAATTTGATTATATACTTACCCAACTCACATATATAGCAATTTACTTCAGTTTAGTGCTAGGACGCTGAAATCGTCACCTTGGTAACAAGGGGAGGTAATCCTAAAAAAAGAGCTACCTTGACCCTATAACAGGACAAAGTCACGCGTGACTTCCTGACCTTGCCGCCATCTTGGAATCATACGATCGATAGCGAACAGAAAAACCACCTCCTTTTTTTAGGACCCCATAAAACCCTCAAAAGCGGGGCAGGTGGGAGGGTATCCACAATGTGAGTTGGGTAAGTATATAATCAAATTAAAATTTATTATTAAAATTTTCAATTAAATTACATTCTTATCCCAACTCACATATAGCAGATTGCTAATAAAGGCGGTGGGATGCTCAATCTATGAGCTAGGCAAAAAATATGCCCTGCTGCAACCATTGCTGGAAGCGCATTAGAACCGTAACGCCGCGTGCTGGAAAAGCCACGCAGGTAAAGGTTGATAAGGCTCCTACGATATCCAGTAGACGAAGTCAAGGACCTCGGAATATCCTACTGATTTGAACACCAACGTAGATAAGACTCTGTCTACCCTTGTGATCAAAAACGAAAAGAGTAGTTTTGCTTATGAACCTTTAAACCTCTTGTAAAGGACAGCAAGGAGCATAGTGAGATAACTGGTCAGATTCATAACAATGGATCGCCTATGGCGAGAATCTTATAAAGAGGAAAACTATAAAAAAAGCATCAGAGATGGTTGTCCTAGTTGTTGATGCCTGACTAAGAAGTCTGGCCGGAAACAGAGTGAGGTAGAGAGCCTCTATTGAAACCTACATAACACTGTAAGCCAAAGAGTGTGTGAATCTCGCTACCTCTGCGCGCTGCAGCTAGGAGAAAAGGAAGAACGTTTCACGTAAAGTTTATGAAGGCTAGCAGAATGCAGCAGTTCAAAACCTGTGAGGCATCGAAAACTCCGAAACCAAAAGACTCAGACTTGTCTTGCTGTGGTCTTTTGTATTGATCCCTATCCAGTATATGGTCTCTCTGAGAAAAGAGACCTGTCATCTTATAATGCGAACTAAACAAGTCACACTGACAAGATTAGGGAGAAGCATAGCCTAATTCACGTAAGGCCAAGAAATAGGCCCATGTTCTAACGAACCGTCTGGACAGAGCTCAAAAGAGAATAGTCCAAGATACAAAAAACACTCCCCCCCCCTTTTTCTTCACCTTACTGCCTTATCTCAAAAGGCTAATGAGTGAGGAGGAAGGACGCGTTTGCGAGAGTGTGACAGAATGTCACTGATCCTTTCAAATAAAAGGATGAAGCTCTGATAGGAAATCAAGCACCAGAGAAGACAACCATTGTCCTCAATGGCTAAGGGAGTGGTATCAGTGAGAGCAAAGTACCCATCTCCCTACACAGTGGCTTGAAATAAAGAGGGCGAACTTCTGTTAACCGGAAATGAATCCCTCGCGGGAGCAAAGTACGGCTGAATTTGAGTGTGAGTAAACGGCAGAACAATAGCTGTTCAAACCATAAGGCCACAGCTTGAAAGTTAGAAAGAATGCCTGAAAGGCCCATATTCAAAACGGTCACCCATCCCGGTAGCAACCGAGACCGATGACGCTTAAACCTCGGTGGTCAGAACGAGACCGAGTTGCGGCCTTTGCTGAAAAACGATAAAGAATAAGCCGAGGCTGCAAAGATGAGGGTAAACTTTCCCTATTGCAAAATCAGGAGTGAAACGTAGGGAGTATTGAAAACCTGATTGCATGCTAGTACTAAGTTAGCCCAGCCCGCAATTGGGAAAGACACGTCAGGGTATCAGTAACCCGATCCGCTCTCAGACTAAGCTCCCATCCCGAGAGAGGGGTGCGTGAGCGTCTTTAAATTTTCAGTTTCCCGATGACCGTAACGCTAGAGGCATTACATGAAGTTAGTTCAAAAACCTTGAGAAAATAATCTCAAAGTAAGAGAACTGGCCTAGGGATAGAATAAGGCTTCCGTATAAAACCAAGGTTTCCTTAACTAGAAAATCAAGTGCTAGAAACCTAAAGTTGGGAAAAATCGCTGAGGGGAAGGTAAGTTGTACCCTCCCTCTGCCCTTTGAGCGAAATTGGCTCAGCCTAAATTGACGCTTAGAAAAGCGTGCAGAAAGACCTGAGAAAGTACCCAAAGCTGAATCCCTGAAATGGAAAACCGAGATTCAACCTTCGGATAAACAGAGGGGTAGGCGCGGTAAAACCGGACGCCTGTATACCATACTGTGACACGTGTGACGTCACTTCGATGGCCTAGCCGAGAAGGCTTGAGAATCTAACAGGGCGAACAAATGCGTACTATTCTGCGATGTAGGAGAAAACTCCTAGCACATTGCAAATTTAAGAAAAATCCAGGGGCCGTCGCAGTGAAGGCTACAACGAGAGTGTAGCCTGTTAACTCGCGGGAGAAAACCCTGCGAGGCGTAATGCCAAAGTAGAAACACTGACCTCAAGGAATGTGATTCTATTTATTGCTGGCAAAACATAAAAAACTCACTGTCTTTTGCGTGTGGGAGAAAAACAACCCCAATGCTAAAGACTTCTGTGCCAAACCTAAGTTTAGCCACATGATGGTGTTTTAGTCCTTTCCGTAACCTCTTAGAAAGAAAAGCTGAAACTAAGGAATTTCTGCGAGTCCTTTGTGCTGCGCAGCGAAATTAAGTCGCTGACAGAAGCCACTGCCTCAAGAGGTAGGCTTAGCCGGAAAAGTTCCGACTGAGAGGTTACGAACAGTGGCTCAGTGAGCCTAATAGAGATTTTGAGTCAGAATGTGAGCCAGTAATTTGGACATGTTCTGGCGATTTGTCGGAAACCAAAGCTTATGACTCTAATGAGAAAGCGCGATTCCGTAAACCGTAAAAGCTGAGATTGTTTTAACAGCTTGCCTTGTTTTTCCGCCACTGAGGCAAAAAATTAGCGGCCTTAGCAGCTTCACCCGAGAAGGTGAAAAATAAGAGGTATGCCGCACCATAGATGGGCGTACATACCGCAAAGCTGCCTAAGGCAGAGCTAGAGGGTCTAGTACTTACCCTAAGTGTGTTTGCTTAGCTTCGTTATCTTGCCTAATTTGAGGCAAAATGTGGCAAGCTGAAGCAGTTCACGGCTTCTCCCAGAAGATGGGGAGGAATGCACCGTAGCATAGACGTGCGAACACTCCCCTGATGAACCACAAAAAGCAAAGAGCGGAGTAGATCCGCCTCTTACTTGTAACCTGAGCCAAGCGATGGCTGACCAATCAAGCAAACCTCTGTGAAAGGAAAAGACTAAAGTGACTCAAAGGTGACTTTAAATCTTAGATCCTAGAGGGAAAGGCGAACCTGCACGCGTGCACGGAATGTGCCAAGAAAAGCGCTGGGAGGCTCCGCTGTTCAATAGACTTTAGCCAAAGAGGCAAGAAGCGTCATGACAACCATCTCCCGTGCGTCACGACGAAACTCGAAGTTGACACGAGCAGAGAAGATAGAGCACGATACATAATCTTTGCAAAGTTTCCGAAAGAGAGGATAACTTGAAAAGATCCTGTGCTTATTCCCTCATAGACAAGAGAGAGGACTCAGTATAACGTACTACTGTAGCCCTCTTCCCTAACAGAATAGTGACATCTTTCTCTACCGCATCGTCACGAAACCTGAATGGGTCTAATGACGACGCGATCGATCTCGACAGAGATCTCTGCAAAGTCTCAGAGAGAGACGATAACTCAAGCAAGCGTAAGCCAGTCTTCTCCAAAGACAAAAGAGAATTCTCCGTATACGGGACTACTCTTTCTCTGAAGTATCCATCTTGCCGAAGAGAAGCAAGTTCCGGTGTGACCGGAAGGGTGGAACGAGGCAAGGCAAACGAGTCAATCAAATTGACTGAGTTATGCGGCAGAGTAAACTTCTTAGCCGAACCAGCAGGCAAAGCTGAGGCTAAACCCGAAGAAGCGAGGTAAGGCTGTGCTGAAACAGGAGCCTGACCATGAGCTGTTAGCAGCGGTACAGCTTGAAACGCACCGCCAGGCTCAACAGTAGCCAGTTGCTAAGACAGCTCAAACGCTACCAACGGGGATTCCCGAAAACGGAACTGCTGCTTCTCTTCCTTCGCAGAACGGAAATCCCCCAAAGCGGAAGGAGGTTGGGCAAACAAACCGACAGGTGTTGCAACACCCTCCTCGAAATACCGTGAAGCAACTTCCGCCGCCAAAGCCAGTGCTTGCGGAAGTTTAACCGGTATCCGGAAGTTGACATCTTCGTCATCCTGAACGGAAGCACCAAAATCCGACTCAAAATCCCGCACATCCGTGCAACCGGGCAACGCACTTCCGCCCTGACTACAATAGTCAGGCGAAGCGTCACCCGGAAGGGACGACACACGAGGGATGCGATACCCAAGCAGTGTGTCCCTAGGGACTGCTTCCGCCCCATTGGGCGGAAGCGGGGAATGCTGTGCCGACACACCAACCGACCTCAATGTGGGGAGTGACAGCGGACGCAAGTCCCCTGTTCGGTCTGTGACCGAACGCGTATCTGGGCTCACCCCTCGTGCTAGCCGCTCATGCAACCGGAACGGCGTAACACGGGGATCGCTTTCACTCATGGCGCGGCGTACCGGCGTGGCTACTTTCTCCAGTAGGCCTTTACGATCTTCGCTTTGGCCGGAGAACCCGGCTACTAACGAAGAATAAATACCTTGATCGTTAACAGGCCGACCACCAGAAGAGGCCTGAGAACGCATAAGAGAATGACCGTCACTGCCATTAAAAGACGCATGCACGTCAGCGGCGTGACTGTGGCCGAAGGAGGAACACGCACCCTGCCCAAGGAACGGGAATCGCCAACACCAGGAGGAAAAGACAGCAGTACTGCCTTGGTCGACGAAAGTTCTGCTGAAAGTGATGAAATCTGAGCGCTCAGAGAGCGCAAAATAGCAGAAACATCTTGCTTATCACCAACAGAGCTAGAACCTGTAGCGACTGTAATTGATTCTAAAGGCAATTTTGGCATGGGTAATTCAGGCATGTCAATAGTAGCTCATTCAGCGCAAAAAAGCAGAAACATCTTGCTAATCACTAACAGAGCTAGAACCTGAAGCGACTGTAATTGATTCTGAAGGCAATTTTGGCATGGATAATTCAGGCATGTCAATAGCAACATCAAAAGAAGATTTTGACGAGAGGTCTGAGACGTTAATCACAGCATGACTCGCAGAGGCTTTCGATTTACGGGGAGGCTTTTTGACAGGAGAAGGTTCCGCCACTGGCTTAGAGTTTTTCTTTTACCACTAACCGACATGGTGGGTGAAAAGTGTAAACAACAGCTAAGCGCTGGCAAAACCTAAGTCAAACTATCAATGAAAATATCAAAATAGCTCGCCCTAAACACACGTAGAGAGCAGAGGAACGTGCGCGAGTACCAAGGTGTGGGTCTGACACAAGCAGCATCAGACAAAAACGGCTGAAAAGCCGGAGCGAAAACAAACACGTCCGTGTCCACGGATCGCTGAAGTGAGTATGATTCCAAGATGGCGGCAAGGTCAGGAAGTCACGCGTGACTTTGTCCTGTTATAGGGTCAAGGTAGCTCTTTTTTTAGGATTACCTCCCCTTGTTACCAAGGTGACGATTTCAGCGTCCTAGCACTAAACTGAAGTAAATTGCTATATATGTGAGTTGGGATAAGAATATAATTTAATTTAACATACGAAGTGCCTTTAATGACATGGACAGTTCGAATGAAATGACACGGAAACTAAACCAGACTCGACGTCGTCACGGAACTTTGGCGTAACCCGATTCTTGGCGAGTTTGATGTTTTTGTTCTTTGATTAAGTAAATCATTCTACATGAGAAATATTCTCTGATGGACAATACATGATTAAACTTTCTTCTATCTTCCTATCCATACCAGGTTCAGATGTAAACATAATAAAACATAATCAGTGTTGGTCTCCTCCTGAAAGGCTGTGTAAAACGAGTTATGCCAACATTCCGTGACGACGTCGTCATGTTTTCGTTTGGCTTTGAAAATGGTTGCAATACATTTCGTCACGCTCATAAAATAATTGCCTATGTCATTTTTTGATGTTTTGAGAAAAACGCAAAAAAACTTTCTTTGGTTTCGGAACAATCTGCCTGTCTCATTTTAGTTATAAGTTGCAAACTGCCTATCCCGAGCTGTTACCACGGGATGAACGTGAGATAAAGAACTGACAGAAACATTTTCAATCAGCAAAACTGCATAACAACCCACAGAGAGCTTTTGCATAGCGTCAGATTCTCAAAACAAGTCTTCCAGTATCATAAAGAAAAAGTGCCTAACTCAAGAAACGAGATCGGCAGTTTTGCTTACGATACCGTGGCACTGATTTCCGATACCGTGGCAATGATTTCCGATGGTCTGAGAGTGTGTACTCTCTAACACATTATATATACCCTTCCAGTAGCTTCCCCTGTAGTTTCACTACAGAAATGCCTAACACTGAGATAGGTATTTTTCTTATGAGCGTGATGATTTTTGCTGAGTTTATCTTAACAAAAGAGCCTTATTTTGGCCTTACGTTATCAGACAGGCTGCCGCAGATGTATCGCACGGTTCTCTATCATAGTACTAACCTAAAATGTTACCTTAGAGTCTAGGTACAGAATAATTGATCACACAAAAGTTTAAATTGAAAGTAAAAACGCCTCCGCGCATGCCATCGGTTTCTGTGACTTTAGCTTATGGGCAGAATATACCTGCGCAGTTTCAGCGGGACAGACGACGCACTGCCTATTATTTATGCCGCGATTGGGATTATGACGAGATCTTGGCCTGTTTTCCTTTCATGCAAGTGTAGCGGGCTGGGATAATCTGCAGTGCGTCGTCGGTCCTGCTGAAATTACACATGTGAGCGGAGCCCCTTAATTACCTGTCTTTGTTTGGCGGTTTGAAAGGGTTGGCTTGAATGTACTCCTGGTCGGCATTCTCACACAGGATCTTGCTCAAACACAGAGTTCTTATCGTCCTGAGCTCACCTGAAACAGGAATGAATGTCGTTCACATGGCTGATCGTTTGCTTGGTTGCTATCTCGATCGGTTGATTTGCTTGTGTGTGTGTGTGTGTGTGTGTGTGTGTGTGTGTGTGTGTGTGTGTGTGTGTGTGTGTGTGTGTGTGTGTGTGTGTGTGTGTGTGTTTAAGTTTGTTGGTTTGTTCTTTCTGACCATAGGCACATACAAATATAGCTATATAGCCTACGTCTTCACGGAACACTGCTTCTCGTGAAAACAGTTCTCAGAGCTGGCCAGACTTTCACACACACACACCTTTACCAAATTATCCATCCGCTTCGTCAGATATCGAAACGCAAACACTCTGACTGCATGCCGTGGTGAGTTGCATTTGTTCAATGAATGAATTACTTTCGTAAAAAGACACTGGTTGCAGTTCCAAAATGAATTCATTATTAAAACTAAACAAAATTAAACACCACAACCAGCACACATACTACCCAGGCTGTTCATTTGTGGAATGTGACAAAGTGGAAGGATGATCTTACCCCATGTAAATGCCCGTCCAGAGCCGAACGAGAAGGGGTGTGCCTTTAAGGTGAGTCCAGTATTGCTTGTTTGGTGTTTTAATCAACAATGCATGGATACAATATATAATGAGCATGTTTAGAATCAACAACAAGCTATAAGCTTATAGTGGTGATCATAAAAGATGAAAGGAACATAAGGATGACAATATTTTGCGGCAACACTTGTCTGTGTTGACACAAGAAATCTCCAAATACCTTGCGGCGAGACTTCAATGGGTATTATTTTAGTTTCTCTGTTGACACAATAAATCTCCAAAGAGCTTACCATCCCCAAAGCCGTAGTAGGTGCTGTTGGTCTCAAAGTAGTAACGGTCGCCATACTTGAGGTCATGAAACTGTTGGGCTATGACGTGCGCAAACACTTCCCCCACCATCCCGTTCTCCACGGGGCTTTCGCTGGTCCCCCCCGTGAAACAGTCCACGTCATCTGGATGCCTGCGTCACAAAAGTCCACGTCATTTCAAAAGAGTTATTTCGATCCACCCATTAAGGGGTGCATGACAAGAAAAGAAAAGAAACCTGAAAGAAAGAAATACAGTTAAACGCAACGCGACTGGTAAATCTTGACTACCACACGGCTGCAAACTTAATAATTATTCAGTTTCCCAAGGATAAATACTCTGCTGTAATTTTTGTCTTCAACGCGTGAAGATTCATGTTATGTAATACGTAATTGCAACAGCTGTTTTCATCTTAAAGCCTCATTCCGACTTCGATGAGGTTTAAATAACGATGGAATCTTGCACGAACTAAGCAATTCAGACCTTATGGAACACACTTTGCACTAGCATTTAACAGCACAGTTCGTTTAACTGGCTTTAAGGTAAACGAAACCAAATACTAACATGACTTGTGTCAAAACTATCATAAACAAGTGTAAGGGTTCACTAAGATAGTTCCTTGAGGGTATCTGGAACTACTTTTAGTGTTCAACTGCAGCACTTCACTGTTATCAAGGGAAACCATAGCATGACTTACACGTAGATACCTTTCAAGGCTTGTCCGTTGCTATCAAAATCCGTCCATCTGGTGACCTTACTCAGTCCCAAGAACTCCCTAAGCTCGTTGAACGAAGGGAGGCCGTGGTCTCGTCCTCGCTGTCAAATACACAAGTAAGACAATATTTGTTGCTGCCAAACACACAATTTAAATAAATTAAGGTATTGGCCACAAAGTAAAAACAAGTAAAAGCTAACGTGGTTTTTTAATTTTATTTTTTACATTTAGTCAAGTTTTGACTAAATGTTTTAACATAGAGGGGGAATCGAGACGAGGGTCGTGGTGTATGTGTGTGTGTGTGTGTGTGTGTGTGTGTGTGTGTCTGTGCGTGTGTGTGTGTGTGTGTAGAGCGATTCAGACCAAACTACTAAACCGATCTTTATACAATTTTACACGAAAGTTCCTGGGAAAGATATCCCTGGACATGTTTTTCTTTTTTTCGATAAATACCTTTGATGACGTCATATCCGGCTTTTTGTAAAAGTTGAGGCGGCACTGTCACACCCTCATTTTTCAATCAAATTGATTGAAATTTTGGCCAAGCAATCTTTGACAAAGGCCGGAATTCGGTATTGCATTTCAGCTTGGTGGCTTAAAAATTAATTTATGACTTTGGTCATTAAAACTCTGAAAATTGTAAAAAATAAAAAATTTTTATCAAACGATCCAAATTTACGTTCATCATTTGCTGATTCCAAAAACATATAAATATGTTATATTTGGATTAAAAACAAGCTCTGAAAATTAAAAATATAAAAATTATTATCAAAATTAAATTTTTGAAATCAATTTAAAAGCACTTTCATCTTATTCCTTGTCGGTTCCTGATTCAAAAATCATATAGATATGATATGTTTGGATTAAAAACACGCTGAGAAAGTTAAAACGAAGAGATCGACAGAAAAGCGTGCTATCCTTCTCAGCGCAACTACTACCCCGCTCTTCTTGTCAATTTCATTGCCTTTGCCATGAGCGGTGGACTGACGATGCTACGAGTAAACGGTCTTGCTGAAAAATTGTATTGCGTTCAGTTTCATTCTGTGTGTTCGACAGCTTGATTAAATGTTGTATTTTCGCCTTACGCGACCTGTTTACATTGGATTGTCTTGTCTTTCTGAATTGCACTGTTTACATGTCTTCTGCTCTGTGTAAACGAACAAGTACACCACCACAGACTCTATGCAGGATTTTGCGTGCGATATTCCAAGAGCGGCCGTCTGCTAGGGCTAATACTAAATACGGAAGCTATGGTATGAACAGACGTTGTTCCTTAGCAGCCATGTCATCAATTGAAACACTGACACTAGGCTCTCCCTCACACACACACACACACACACACGCGCGCGCGCGCGCGCACGCACACACACACGCATACACACACACACACATGCACGCACGGACGCACACACGCACACTACCACACATACACGCAAACACTTTCTCATACACAAAGACACCCCCCAAACACACACACACGTACACCAACCCCCTCCCCCGCCCACTCCCCCCACCCATCCACCATCCCCCACCCACACACACACACATACAATACCTGTATGTTGAGTGCAGCGAGGTCAAGCCCAGGAAGGCCGGACTCGTTGTTTTCAAAAAGATGGTTCACGAGAGAGTCGGCAATGTTGGAATCAAAATGTTCCGCTGGAGTTCGGTCGCTGGAAACTAGACCTTTGACAATGTTGGGGAAGTGTTCCAAGTTGTATGCGGAAACACTGAACAGCTCCTGTGGAGAGAAAAACAGCCCAAGGACATGAGGTAACGGTCATATTCTTTTGTTTTACACATAGGAATTGCTAATAATTATAATACAGTGAAAATCCAATTCCAAGACCGTCTGTTTTCGCCTCCCTTTACATCACCTGTGTAGCGCGACTCTTGTTACTGCTAGCTTTCCAATGGGAGGAAGCGACCCGAATTTCACAGCAAAGTAAATGCAGAGAAAATGAAAAATGAACAAAAATGAAAAACATGAGGGTCCCGCTTACCTCAGACTGTCTCTTCATAAATCTACTGACTCTCTCTCTCTCTCTCTCTCTCTCTCTCTCTCTCTCTCTCTCTCTCTCTCTCTCTCTCTCTCTCTCTCTCTATCTCTTTCCTTTTTACATTTTGGAGATCTAAACTTAGACGTTCTACTGCAGTATTACCTTTTCCACACCGAGTTAGTCTTCTTCGGTCAAATTGTGATACTTTGCATGTTATGTTTTTTCATTGCTATTTTAACGAAATTGTTCCGGTGTCATGAACTGAAACCTCTGCTGAGCAATCCTTCTCATTGAGGTCAATGCGCATGCGCCAATCTTTGACTTAAAAAATGCGACCCTTTGACCGAACGAACCATGGGTTAGGGTTAGGGTTAGGGTAAGGATAAGGGTTAGGGTTAGGTTGTTCACGACCTGATTAATCTCCGCATGTTAGCGCATGCGCATTGACCGCAATGAGAAAGATTGTTCAGGCAGAGTTTTCAGTCCGTGACACCGGCAATCAAAGTGTTGACTTAGATGTTGACAGTGCTTGTCGAATAGCTAGATTTGTAGAACAATGACTGTCTATCTGTGTGAAATGTCATGTCGGTGTCCAAAATGCAAATAAGGTGTGATGTCCTCACCCTGAGCGCGTGCGCCTGGTCAGTCACCATCATGTCGCTAAGTAAGGTGTGTCCGTACCGGAATGCGGCGCTCGCGAACTCATCAGACACCCTGGGGTCCACGTCCCGGTCAAAGGCCACCCGCTGGCCGGTGGACAGATTGTACCGTGCCGTGAATGCGGGTCCGACGATGAGCGGGATGTACTCCGTGTAGACGACGTTCTGCCACACCGCGCCCAGCACCTTGCGCACCTCCTGGCACGTGCAACACACACGGCAACAGATTAGGTCAGTATCTTCACAAAAGACAAACTCCGGTAATAACTCGGGTTGATATTAACGCAAGGCACAAACCGCTCGCTGATTAAAATTCATTTAATTATGTTGCATAGTTTCGGAGCAGTTTTGAGAAAATAACTGCAGGTGTTTCTAAATTACAGTACAGGCATAATTATGTTCGAACATCGTCTAGTGTGCGTCAGTATCTTCACGAGTCCAGAGGCCCACAAGGCGGGGCATAATTATGTATGATAATGATTTGCCTTGTGTACAACATTATGATTTACCCGGTGCAGACTCCACGCTTCGTATAGTAAAAACACCAGCTCTGGCCAGGCTGTTTACATGAAAAAAGATCACGACATCCCCCCCCCCCCCCCCCCCCACTTAGACATATACCAAAAATCGATATTATGACTGCTTCCTGTGATGAGTTGCATTTTTTTAATGATTTAATTTATCATAACTCACTAACAATCCCCACTGAGCACTGAGAGTAAGCACACAGGCTGTTCATTTTTGTAATGTGACCAAGCGGAGGGATCGTCTCATTCCGTGTAAAAGCCTGATCAGATCTGAGACTGGCAGCCGAACTGCTTACATGAGACGGAGTATATCTTTAACTTCTGTCTATTCTTTCTGAGAGTGTTATGAACGGAAGCGGTTTACAATCATTGAATACGGATATAACATGAGCTAATTATGAACGAGAGGCAGGCGTTCTTTGAAATCGAACAGAACGAAAGAAGGGATGCCACTCAGATTAGTCTAGCATGAACAAGTTACAACAGTTGTTTCCCTTTGAACACAAACTCTCTATGGTCACGTCGCTTCGGAATAAATACATAAATAAATAAATAGGGTATAATTCCAAAAGTACGAGGCTAAAGTTGTTGATTAATATAAAACACAGTCACTACATTCCTTATATCTTGTCGATTTCAAAAAGCAATAACAACAACAACGTTATATGTGCCTGCAATGCTTGTTAACCCGTGATTTGTAAAAATGTAAAAATTGTTACAAATCACGGTACAAATCATGTTTTTGCGCCCAATATTTTCTTGTCATCTATAAAGTCAAGGGATAAAAACGAAATCCCTTGACTTTTGGGGTAGCGCGACTCTGTTAATTTTAAGATTTTTTTTTCATTTTTTTTTCATTACTGGGATGTCCCATCGTTGGGAAATTCCGGTCGCTTCCTCACAGTGGAAAGCTAGCAGTGACAGAGTCGAGACTCGTGGTGTATGTGTGTGTGTGTGTGTGTGTGTGTGTGTGTGTGTGTGTGTGTGTGTGTGTGTGTGTGTGTGTGTGTGTGTGTGTAGAGCGATTCAGACTAAACTACTGGACCGATCTTTATGAAATTTGACATGAGAGTTTCTGGGAATGATATCCCCGGACGTTTTTTTTCTTCATTTTTTCGATAAATGTCTTTGATGACGTCATATCCGGCTTTTTGTAAAGGTTGAGGCGGCACTGTCACACCCTCATGTTTCAATCAAATTGATTGAAATTTTGGCCAAGCAATCTTCGACAAAGGCCGGACTTCGGTATTGCATTTCAGTTTGGTGGCTTAAAAATTAATTAATGACTTTGGTCATTACAAATCTGAAAATTGTAAAAAAAAAATTTTTATAAAACGATTCAAATTTACGTTCATCTTATTCTTCATCATTTTCTGATTCCAAAAACATATAAATATGTTATATTTGGATTAAAAACAAGCTCTGAAAATTAAAAATATAAAAATTATGATTAAAATTAAATTTCTGAAATCGTTTTAAAAACAATTTCATCTTATTCCTTGTCAGTTCCTGATTCCAAAAACATATAGATATGATATGTTTGGATTAAAAACACGCTCAGAAAGTTAAAACGAAGAGAGGTACAGTAAAGCGTGCTATGAAGCACAGCGCAACCGCTGCCGCGCCAAACGGGCTCGTCACTTTCACTGCCTTTTGCACTAGCGGCGGACTACGTTCAGTTTCATTCTGTGAGTTCCACAGCTTGACTAAATGTAGTAATTTCGCCTTACGCGACTTGTTATTAGTGTATCGTGATTCAATGGAGTAATATATCTTGTTTTAACACAGTTGTTAAGAAACCCACATTACCTGATAATAGATTTCCAACACGCTTTTTGGTGCTTTCAGCAGATATTTTTCCACATCGCCTTTTTTGAAAGCTCTGTCTTTACGTTTCAGAACGGCTTTGGCCAGCTTGCGTACCAGACGGTTGTGTTCGAGATGAAGCACGGTGTGCATGGCCGTCAGCCCCGGATGTTCGTTTACACGATCATCACCTGCACGGAAACAGCAATGATAGTACATGACCATACATACTGTATTTATGATTATAAAGGATAAATATATAAATAGGTAAAAAAAATACATAAATAAAAAAAATACATAAATAAATAAATAAATAAATACATAACTAAGATAATTTATAACTAAAAAAAAAAAATGCTTGAATAAGTAAACACATGAACAAATGGACAAACAATATGTAACTGAATACATATCCAAGTTATAGTGATTGCATAATCAACTCTTCATCGACAGACTAAACCGATAGAGACTGAGCTTCACACACGATCAATACAAGGTTGTGTTTATCTTACCAGCCAAGGCACAGAAGTGGACGGAAGGCGAGTTGATGATGCACGTAGTGTTTTCCCCTTCCGGCAGTCTCTCCTCATTACGGAATTTTTTGGTTTTGAGCAGAGCCCCCTTGCCTTTCAGTGTCCTCAGTTGCTTGGCCCTCTCCTCGCTGCTCCCTGGAAAGTAATACAAAAATAAAGATAAAATGTGATGACATTATTTTGTAACAAAATGTATTTACAAATTGACATAAATTCAAACATACCATTTGACAAATGAAATTAAAACAATCACTTTTTACATGTATATTAGCACTAAACACATAAATCATCATAATACATGATGCACAACGTTTCACGCTTACATCACATTGTAAAACACTTCTAATCACACAATAGCAAATCGCCGATCTGTCCCTTCCGATGCAGATAGTCGTCCTGATCCACACAGGTACCACTCTTCTATCAATGCTCGTCTATGCCAGTCTCATACTTCTTATTTGCGCGCACGCACGCGCATATACAACAACACGCTAAAACACACATACACACACACACACACACACACACACACACACACACACACACACACGCACACTCACATACACACACTCACACATAGTATACTTGCTAACTGACCATAGACAATGCTGGCATCGATAAAAGAGGTGAGAGAGTTGACATGTCTTCTTGGCTGAGGTACGGTACCGTCCGCATTCTCTACTGGTTCGGAACGAACAAACTCCATGCATCCCTGGAAGTGGGGGTCGCCCGCTGGGATCTCGATAGGAAAGCATTCACTGGCGACAACACAAATTAAAAGCAAGGTAAGGCCAGGCAAGGCAAAACAATGTGTGTATTGTTAAATTCGGCCACAAAATAAGTTTTGTGTGTCATATTAGCTGTTTAATAATCCTGTTATTTAATTTGAATTTCCTGTGATGAAAAAGGGATTTGTTCTGGCAATTTTTCGCCATTTGTGAATGCAATGTTTTGACGAGGGTACCAGTTTCCAATGCACACACAAAAATCACATATATGTAAGACTTAATATGCAAAATTCCTAAGTTTAAACATAGCCTACACAGAAGACACAACAAATTCATTCATTCATCAATAACAGGTCATAGAAGAAAGAAAGTTAGATATAAAGAGAGAAACAAACAAACAAACAAACAAAGAGAGAAAGAAAGAAAGAAAGAAAGAAACGAACAAAAAACCCCAGAAAAGACAAGAAAGGGAAGAAAACATAACACAGAAGTATTGCAGAAATACAACAAGTCGCGTAAGGCGAAAATACAATATTTAGTCAAGTAGCTGTCGAACTCACAGAATGAAACTGAACGCAATGCAACGCAGCAAGACCGTATACTCGTGGTCCACCGCTCACGGCATAGGCAGTGAAATTGACAAGAAGAGCGGGGTAGTGGTTGCATAGCACGCTTTTCTGTACCTCTCTTCGTTTTAACTTTCTGAGCGTGTTTTTAATCCAAACATATCATATCTATATGTTTTTGGAATCAGGAACCGACAAGGAATAAGATGAAAGTGTTTTTAAATTGATTTGGAATATTTAATTTTGATAATAATTTTTATATATTTAATTTTCAGAGCTTGTTTTTAATCCGAATATAACATATTTATATGTTTTTGGAATCAGCAAATGATGGAGAATAAGATAAACGTAAATTTGGATCGTTTGATAAATTTTTATTTTTTTTTACAATTTTCAGATTTTTAATGACCAAAGTCATTAATTAATTTTTAAGCCACCAAGCTGAAATGCAATACCGAAGTCCGGGCTTCGTCGAAGATTACTTGACCAAAATTTCAACCAATTTGGTTGAAAAATGAGGGCGTGACAGTGCCGCCTCAACTTTCACGAAAAGCCGGATATGACGTCATCAAAGACATTTATCAAAAAAATGAAAAAAACGTTCGGGGATTTCATACCCAGGAACTCTCATGTCAAATTTCATAAAGATCGGTCCAGTAGTTTAGTCTGAATCGCTCTGCTCTACACACACACACACACACACACACACACACACACACACACACACACACACACACACACACACGCACAGACAGACAGACACACATACACCACGACCCTCGTTTCGATTCCCCCTCGATGTTAAAATATTTAGTCAAAACTTGACTAAATATAAAAACCAAACAAATGCTGTAAAACAAATTACTGGTTTCGGGGTTCGTGGTAGTCGTTAGACGTATTACAACATCGTATGGTGTCGTCCCTCTCGGTAGGCACGGGGATAGCCGTCATGTCATGGTCAAGAATCTGACCGATCTGCACCAGCAGCAAGGTGAACTCTGTCTCCCTGACCTTTGGCCAGTGCACCGCCCTACTGACCGCACGTGCACCTGGCAGGGGGACAGCCGGTTTGATGCTGGACATTGTTCTCGGACCACTGTCGTGACCTGTAGGCAGAGGATAGAGTGTGTTGGGACATTGTCACTGCGAAAAAGGAGCCAAGTTGAGATCGATTTGTGAGAATGGGAAAAGCGTGGAATATTTGTGCTTAATATTATTTTGTTTGGACCTAGCTATTGATGTGTACATTGTTGTTAAACAGTTGTTTGTTGTATGTTTATCAAAGTTTGCTAGTGTAGTTCGTGTCCGTCTGTAGATGTTAGTTTCTTTGTTAGTCCTGTGTTGACAACTCTTCGACAAGCGCGTAGAACTGTACCCACGGAATACGCGCTATATAAGCTTCCTATTCATTGATTGATTGATTGATTGATTGAGATCAAGTTTGTGCAAATCCGCAAAACACCTGTTGTGTGCTGTGATGGTTTTTCTCTCTTCGGATAGAGCAAGATTGAAAGCCAATAATGGTTGTTTATATTGTAAACGTTTTTATCGTACCTGTCCATTGTGATAACGAATGCGCTGATAGATGTTTCTTGGGGAGGGGGGGCAGGAGGAGAGATGTTCAATAAGTACAATTATGTGACCTGTATGAATCATTCCGCCCAGCACACTCACCCCCACCCCACCCTGTCAAAATGTATCTTGTGTTTATTCAATTTAAACGTCTTGCGTCTCGCTCTCGTGAACACACGCAGCTTACTTCACTAAAGCCCCGGTCCCACTGTGGCGAATCTTGACAGCGAACAACAACGATATGGGATTCGTGGAGAAAATCGGCGAGGTCGTTGTGGTTCGTATTTCTGCGTTCTTGTTCGGCCAAGTTTTCGCAAACATTTGTGGCAAACATCGTTGTCGCAAAATCGCAGTCATTCGTTGTGGTTCGCCAAAATAGTCGTGATAGTGGGACCTAGGCTTAAACATATAGTGTCCACGCCGCCATTTTGGAGTTTTTTTTGTCGAATTCGGCCGATTTGAAGAATTTGGGGAATCTAGTGTACCTTAATTAAGACGCACCTGGCCCGGTTTGCTCAATAAAGCATCACAAGTATGCTAAATAATTAATTAAACATGATTAAACTGGCGACTGCTCTCCACCATTTGAAGATTAAAATTGGCCGTCATAGACTGGTTTTCGTCGCGAGCGTGCCGTTTTCATGACGACCCAAAACAATGGCGGATGGGATGTAAGAAATCGACTCAAGGTGGTTCAGAAAGCAGCAGACTGACTGGGAACGACACAGAATCACGAGAAAGTCATGCTCGACGCACAAAATGCAAAGTTATCAACACGCGGCACAGGGCCGGACTACCGGGGGGGTTATGGGGGTTGCGCAACCCCCCCCTAGCCTAAACATGTACCTTACTTATTTAATTTTTTTTTTATTATTGCTTATTTTATGCTGTTTCATGCAAGGAGCGACCATTTTCCTATCAATATGACCTACCCGTCAGCTTCAGGGGGCTTCGCCCCCTGACCCCCACAACGAGGGGGGGGGGTGGGTTCTAGGGTTTCCGGACCCCCCCCCCCCCAGCCAAAAAATAAAAATATTGAATGAGGTATGCATTTCTTTATTTTACATTGAGTTTCAATTTTTGGGGTATTAATCAGTGACAAAATCTGCTGCCTGAAACTGGTAATGATCATCCTCAGAATGCACCAGATTGCACCATTTTGCATCCTTTTTTTCAAAATTTTCCGGGGGGGCATGCCCCCGGACCCCCCTAGCAAGCTAGGCGCTTCGCGCCGTCGGCTCGGCGCTTCGCGCCTTCACACCTATATTTTCACAATATACTTTTGAAAAAAAACAGTCATAAAATGAACTGATCCGCCCCTGCCGCCAGAGGGGACATGCATCCCCCTGGGCCACCACTGGCAACCCCCCCCCCTCCTCTTCGCCTAGTCCGGCCCTGCGGCAAGCAGTGGGAAAGTTGGATTGAACTGCATGAGTGTTACCATCGTGTGGCGGTGTGAGCTGACTACTCACGACGCAGAGCTCTCTCCTGCTGCCGGGATTTGTAAGTAAAGCAAGTGTTGTGTAGACTTTGGACAGACCTAGACAAATGTTGCTGCCGTTTTGTCTGTGTGTCTGCTGGTGTGTTGAGCGAATGAAGCATCCATCAAGCGAGTGCACGAACGTGTAGTGTGCAGGGTCGATTGAGTCCAGTTTTGGTTTGAACACGGACACGCCACGGTGTGTGTCACTGTGTGTGTGTGTCTGTGCACTGCACAGGAGCTTGTATCAAAGTGCCGGTCGATCATTATTTACTCCTTCATCCCTACAGTCTTCTTACAACTACATACTACGCATTCGCTAGCCTAGTAAGGGCGTACATGCAGGACTAAATAATGATCAACTGGCGGTTGGGTACAAGCTCCTGTGGTGCACTGTATAGGACTGGAGACTGAGACTGACACTGTGACAGACAGAGTAGGTAATCCCCCTAAAAATTGTTTTGAGATGGAAAAAGTAAGGTCAGTCAGCACAGTCTTTGGATGTAGTGCAACAGAAAATGTTATTTATAACTGACATTTTATATTGTCAGCGGTATGAGTTTTTCTGTGCCTAAAGTTTTTAATGTTGTCACAGTGATTTTGCAGGAAAAACTATGATTGAAGCTTATTGTAAGGCTTTGTGAAAGGGTAACTTTTTAACGAAGAACACATTCTTCCTCGGACAGCGTTCATTGAAGCAAACACTAAATGCGGCAGAATCTCATTCATCCTTTCTTTTTTAACTGCCATTTTTAAGTGTCGCTGTGCATGTTGAAAGCTTCATGTTCAGAACTGATGTTGCTGTAGAACTGTATGTAATTGGCCAGCCTTTGGTTTACACTTAGTGGTTTATATGTTGCTATAATTACTAAAACTATTTTTTTTTATTTTCAGGGGAAAAGCACCCGGACATCAAACATTCTTGCAATGTGTGGCAATAATGGTTTAAAATATTTCGGACAAAGCTCAAGGTGAGTTTAAATGTTCATAATTCTGATGTAAGTCAAGCTTATCTTTTATCTTGAGTAACTATCTCTGTCATGTCTCTCTCAGGCTGCGCGACCGACAGGAACCGATTCCTTGAGTGTGGCCAATTGTTCCCCATTTCTGGTTCACTTGAGCTGCAGGCAATTTTGTTGAGTGATTAAAAGTTATGGATTCTTTAAAAAGGTGTACGTTTGAGGATAAGACACTGTCAAAGTTTTGAAACAGTATTTTTCTTCTTCATGGTTATAAAAAAACTGCAGCACCTGTGTTCAATTTCTGAAGATGCATTATTACTACAGTGGCACCCCCCTTTTACGACCTCAAACAATCTGAGAAAATCGAGTCTAAAAAAGGAACGAGTCTTAAAATGGGGGTAATTTTACAGAGGTTATGAACAGAAAATGTGAGAAAACAAGGTCTTAAAAAGAAGGGAGTTTTAAATTGGGGGTTATTATTTGATCATATTTTGTCTATTTTTATCATTGCATCTTTGCTACAGAAATGTATGGTTACATCTTGACCAAAAGTCAATTATTATCAATAAAGCAAACAACATGCGCACACAAAAACATACTCAATTGTCAAGAACAGTGTCTATTTTATTCCATGTAGATCTCAAATCCACAGGCACACATCCTCTGCACAGTTCAAAGGTGCTACACATGAAACTATTCTTGGAATTCGAGCACTTTTCAGCACATGTATATATTTGTTTTGCACAAGGTTTACTAGACCTGTGAATTCAACGCATCAATACACTTTCAGGACTCTTCCCCAGACTTTAATGCTCATGTCAGCTGTTTCCATGCACAAATAGTCACCCTGTATGTATCTTTCGCTTGATATGCAAGTGTCTAAACAGAAAGAAAAAACACTAAAAACCAAACACAAAAATTCATTCAGTGAGAGTGAATGTACACACATCCTAAAAAACACGAAATGAATAGTCATTCTGTCAGTCATTGATACTGATCCAAGACATTGATGTGACGAAGAAAGGGGTAAGTTTATTTTAGAAAGCTAAAATCTTTCAGAGGGAAATGGTGTTATCAAACACTGGTCGTTTCACATGCTCCCTGTAAATCACTGAAAGCAGACCTCTTCAACTTCAGAAGACCCTCCCTCGTCTTCTTTTTGAGGGGCTATCCAGAGATACTCCAGTGCCGAGAGTATGAAATAAATAAATATATAGCTGCCAGCGTTCTCTAGAATGAAAATGTCTCTACAATGTGCAGAACTGTGCACATAATAAAAAAACAAAAACACACACAACATATGTTCAAACACTGATCCAAATGTTGGGGGTGGGCGTTTACTAGGTACTAACGGCGCTTACAAGGTAGATTACAGTATATTAAAAAAGCAAAAAACAATATACATTATTTGTATTTTTGACCAAATTATGACATTTTACACGGTGAACAAGGACTGTCAATGTGTGTGTAAAATGTCATATTTTGGTCAAAAATACAAATAACATTTATGTATCGATTGGTTCTGGTTAGAATTCCTTTTAATTGTTTTTTTAATGTACAAACATGCACTATTTTGTAGTCTCAGCTGGCCGTCTAATATGGAATGTGACAGAGCATGTGTAAACCAACCCACACAGAAACGCACTTTGTTTAACACCACAATGTACTCCAATGCAGGCAACAAGGAAGAAAGTCAGTGTACTGGCCAGTTGGATCTATAATGTCATTCCTATGACCCATACACAGCAACTGCACATGGCAACTCTTACACCTTCACCCGAATAGCCAATATCTTTCCTCAATATAACTCTGAATGATGCGTATCGTTTGGCTTTATTGATCTTTCCCTCTTCTTCTTCCAGGACCAGGGCATCTTCAATCTCTTCTTTGTGTGTGGGCCAGTAGGAGCCTGCTGTCATCAAGCACCAGTGCCTTGAAGTCCTGGAGCATAAACAGAAAATCACCCATCAGTGAAGACACTTAATTCAAACTTCGAAAAGGGTTGAAAAAATTAACCAAATGCAAGAAAAAGTGTGAAAATAAAGAGTTACAGAAGAGTGTTTGTAATCTATTCATGTACGTAATGGATTGAAAGTGTGAGTAAAAGGTGGTGGTGGGTGGGAGAGGGGGGATGTGATATACCTGTGGGCATTGGCTTTCCAGATTTTTAGCATTCTGACACACTGACAAGTGTGAAAATGTGACGTGTTCTAGTGCTCCTGACGAGCAAAAGTGTCACACATCTTTAGCTACTTGGAATGAATGCCCAGTTTACCATTGCATTGTACAGTGAAACCCTAACTTTGCCCCCCCCCCCCTTTAAAAAAACACAACATTTGTCTTAAAAGACACTACTTTCTCAGATTCCTGTTTATAACCTCTATTCTAAGACATTCTGCTTTTCTTTGATTGAGTTTGCTGTATATATATATATATCTTAAAAGGGCTCCACTGTATCTCTAAATTTTTTCTCTACAAGAGGTATTGTAGCAGCATCTGTCAAGTGCTCAATCGCAAAAAGGTCAATTTGATATAATTATTCAATACTGATGTTTCAAGCTAAGCAGAACTGCTGTTTGACATGTGGTTGGAAAATGTGCTTCAGGGATTGTCTTGTTTAAAAAAAAAATTGAACAGGAAGGCAGACATCTATTTGAACTGCAAAGCAGACACAATTCAAAAACCTACACATCATTATTATGACTTCCTACATAACAGCATGATCATGGAATCTGTTAGCCAATGTGTCAGATCATAACGATCATTATGGAGGCAGAAATGATCCCCTCAATCTGTAAAATATCCTTCTTTACAAACAGCATACAGGTGTAGCTAAAACAGAATTCATATTACAGTGGAACCCCCTTTTACGATCTCCCAAAATCTGATAAAATCAGGTATTAAAAAGCAGGAAGTCTTAAAATGAAGGTGAATTTGCATAGGTTATGACCAGAAAATCTGAAAAGCAAGGTCTAAATATAGGGGAGATCTTGAATTGTAAAGGTTTTTAAAAGGGGGGGTTCACGGTACAGCACCCCAATTGTGAGGACTGTTCATTTATTTCCCTTTATGAGACACTAAAAGGTTGTGGGTACTGAAATTTAACTGCACAAAATATCTTGA
The DNA here is from genome assembly GCF_037325665.1 of Littorina saxatilis. Taxonomy (NCBI): domain Eukaryota; kingdom Metazoa; phylum Mollusca; class Gastropoda; order Littorinimorpha; family Littorinidae; genus Littorina; species Littorina saxatilis. The sequence goes on along the minus strand of NC_090248.1, from coordinate 55,924,443 downwards.
CAAAATCAGGATGCTGAAGCTGAATTTTCATTCTTTTTCAATATTTTTTGAAACCAGGAAATACACACATTCCCTAGAATGAAAAAAAAAGCACCGGTAATGTAATTTGTGACTGAGACCTAAAAACCTCACCGTTAGTCATTATTTCGACCTCACAAATCTTGCAGAATGATTGAGTTTGGAGGAGGCGTGGGGGTTGAGGGGGGGAAGTGGTGAGAGAAAGTACTTATAACTATAGTCCTGATTCACCTTCAAATTGTTTTTTGGGCCACCCAGACCACTAATTTACACCCCCACTTACACACAATTTTACTTATTTTACATTCCTAAAACACACACACATCCACACATAACAAATACACAACACGCACTGACTTTCTTGACATTGTTCAGTTGGATGAATGTAATTTCTTCATTTTCTGTGATAGCACTCTATTGCCAGTATTGGAATTCACAAAATTACCCTTGGCTCTAACATCATAAGTCTTTTTCTTTTAACTCCTGCACACAGAGAAAGTATCTATTAATATTATAAGTATAACTAGTCCTCACTTACCTTCAAATTGTTATTCGGATCAGCCTTCCCCTTGCCCAGCAAACCAATTTCAGTTTGAGAAGACTTGGACCAGTCCTTGCCTCTGCATTAGCTCACACCTCTGCTAATTCCTCTCCCTATCCTGCCTCGATGTGCACTTCTTGAAGTTGAACGAGCAGCCTGGCCGCTTGTTGTTTTGAATGTAAAACTTCCATAGCCTGAAAATAAAGACAAATGCTTGAAAAGAATACACTATATATTAATCAATCTCCCTTACAGTTAATGAGTTATTTGTAGCAAACTTCAATCATAATCAGGAAAAGCTCACTTGAGTTTTGACAGCTGGCACACAACGTTCACGCACACAACAGTACATAGTTTGTACTCTTTTTTTCACGTGTATACAAAAATACAATTTATATATGTGATTATATCACAAGCATAATACACACACACACACAAACACAAACACACACATAATCACACTCATGCACACAGTGACACACACACAGTCACATTCATGCACAGTGTGACACACACACACAGTGATATATACAAGTCTCTCTCACACACACACACACTACACACACACACACAACAAATGCACAAGACACTGATTTTATCGACATTGTTCAGAGGGATTAGTATAATTTCTTCTCTTTTGGGTTACTATTAGTATTATGAGAAAAGACAATTTTCAGAGCTCTCTATTTGTCTGAAACATGAATGTGCTTTGCTTCGAACTCTCGCACGTTTACTGTTCCCTGTGTTCCATCAGTGACATTAATGGAATTTGAAACAAATGCATAAGCTTATAAGTAAAAGCGCAACTTTAGAGACATATATTTGAAATGATCACCAACAGGCAACACATATATGTCCAAGATAATCTCAAATCTGACTGAGTAGACTACTGCTTCTAAACAAAGTACGAGCATGATCTTCGTCAGGGCTTTTTGACTCGCATCGATCGATTCATTTGCAGTCCTGCTGAGAGCAACTTGTACACTGATACTGACTTGTCCTATTGAAAGCTTTATTTCCTGTCAGACAACGTTAACTTAAGCTGGAAAATGACACACACCTTTTCAGACTGCAATGATCGCAGGAAGACGCCATTGTTGACACATTTGACAAGGGAAATCACCCAACCATTACAAGAGTGCTCTTTCCTTGGAATCTGTTACGACAATTAATTAGCTATCAAAACTGTTGAATTTGCAAAGTTAAGTTATTCCTCATGGATGGTAGCATTATTTGTAACGTAGAATCTTACGGTGATGCTTTGAAAGCGATCTGAAGGCCTTTTCCCGGCGGATACTATCATTTTAAAGATAGAGTCTCCACGCCGCCATCTTGGAGAGTTTTTTGCCGAATTGGGCCGATTTGAAGAGTTTGAGGAATCTAGTGTACCTTAATTAAGACGCACCTGGCTCGGTTTGCTCAATAAAGCACCAGAAGTATGCTAAATAATTAAATCAAAATGAGTAAATTGGCATTTGGTCGCGACCGAGCTCTCCACCATTTGAAGATTAAAATTGGCCGTCAAGACTGGTTTTCGCCTGCTGTCATGACAACTGGCAAAAAATGGCGGACGAACCGGACGTATCGCAAAGAGCTAGTTCATTTCTCAACGAAATTGAGTCCAGAATGAAAAGGAAACCAATGACAGAACCTGAACGGAAGCGACGCAGACGACACACTACAGCAGAACGCAACAAGCGAACCATATTCATAGGATATCAATGGGAACGATGGATACAGGAGGCTGTAAAAGTGTTTACAAACTTGTGTAACCGTTGGGGCAGAATCCGCCGATGAAGCGCTCGCAGAAATCCTGCTAGATTTGTAAGTACGACAATCCAAGTTCTTGTTGTGTAGATCTATACTTTTTCCTGGCCGAAGCCTCATTACATTTTTAATCAGTAATGCTTGCTGGTCCTGCCATTTCACGAAAATGGACCAGCCACTGTTTGTATGATGTATCCATGTGCACTTTCGTAAATTCCGTCACTTGACGAACTCAGAACTGTCATTTTCTTCACCGCGATACACAGTTCATTGCGAAGATCTTCCTCAGTAAATCGTTCAGATTCCACGTACGATTTGTTGTCAAGAAACAACTCAAACGAAAGTTTCAAATCAAACTCATCATCCTCCATCTTGCTTGTCGAAGCACCAAAGTACTGTATCGATGTAATGAATGCTTGATCAAGCGAGCGCATGCATACGTATTTTTTTTGGCTGTGGCGGCTGATTCTAGTTGTTATGTTTTCGGAACACAAAGTGATGCATTCTCAGTGAACGCACTATACAGGGCCCGCTTTGCTAGTGACACGCTTGGGTCCGCGCTATACTGTTAGGAGGGGGGGGGGGGGGGGGGGTAACGCCAAGAACCTATCGCCAGGCGAGTCTAACATCACTTACACATGGCTGTGCTTTGTGTACACGGGTGTATGAGACTGTCTAGCGCCACCATTGTTTCTGTTGCTATTTATAAACTATGACGTGGACATCATTTGTAAACATTGCCGAGCAGGATTTGTGCTCGGAACAGCTGATTCTGTGACGGTGTGCAGCCAAGAGGCATAAGTGAAACGGGAACAGTCATGAGGATGCAGACAGATTTTCAATACATTCATCATGTTCTCTTTTAGAAAATGAGAACAAAAAATAACAAGAGGAGAACTTCGAGAAGTAACAGGAGAATGTACGCAACAATAAGCTTTATTTTTAGGGGGATGGGTGTGTACGTGTTGGTGTGATTGTTCCTTTGTATATTTATCATTCATTTGTGTTTATACAGTGGATCCCACTTTTATAAGACCCCCCACTTTCAGACTCCTTTGACCTTCCATTTTAAGACATTGTTTACTCAGAATTTGTTTTCATAACCTCGTTAATTTACTCCCATTTAAAGACTCCCTCCTGTTCATGAACTGATTTTCTCAGATTTCATACTCATAGATCACATTCCTGTACTTATTTTTCAATATTCTTCCAGTGAGGTAAGCTGCATATAAAAAGGAATATATTACTCCCTACTTCAATACTTGTATACATAAATTGTCAAATTATTCAGCCAGGAAGGTGTTACAATCTTTTGAGAAGTTGGCAGGAGGCGCTCCATGCTTTGACTGAAGGAGTTCTGTACCTCCCAACTATTATTAAATAAAATAGCAGGGGGCCTAAAATGTAGTCATACGCTCTTCATGGTTTCTTTGTGTAAATCATGTGGAGAAAATTACATCTTTACATAGCGTATGATATGTTATGTAATACATGTGTATGTGCACAGATGCATATATTCAAAAACTCACACATACCTTTTTTTTCATTTACCAGTTACTATGCGAAGACACAAGAACAGCAATCTTCTACATCTATCAAGGCAACTGGCGGACGACAACCAGTGATGCAGGAGTCAGATGTTTCTTAATTTCATCTGTAGAGGAGTCGGTGTAAGTCAATAAATCTATAATTTGCACATTGCTGTCTCTGAACCAAATGAAATGGAAGAGTGAATGATGTTTTATTGTGTGTGTGTGTGTCAGAGTGTGTGTGTGTGTGTGCCTGTGTTTTCATTTGTTATTTAGACTATGTCATTAGTTTCAAAGAAATACATGCCGTAGAATGAGTGCAGGTGAGTGGTCATATTTTTAATTTGTTTAGTTTTCTATCAAGATCATGTGTATATAATATTTATTTGTATAAGCAAATCGGCCGGGATTGCATAAGCTGCCATTGGTTTGAAAATAACTTGTCTCTTTCTTTATTATTGCGTTTTTGCGGAGAAACAAATGGTTACAGTTAGAGGACAAGACAATTATTATTATTAATAAATGAAACAACAAATGCACACAAATATACTCAATTGACAAGAGCATTGTTCAATTTTATTTGATGTAAATCTCAAGACCACAGCCACACATTCTCTCTGAACAGTTTAAGGGGGAAAAACATGAAACTAGTGTCTGGATTCTAAATTTCACTGTTTGAGAGATCTCAATAACCCAGAGCCATTGTTGTATTACTTCCACAGCTGCACCATGTTGTCAATGAGCACTCTTGGCTGCTGTCGTATGACCAGGGACCTAGGGTATGCAGTCATGGAGACCTGCTTTGAAGGCTCTACAAGATGAGCAAATACTTCCTGAGAAACATCCCCAACTACTGAAATTTCAGGTACATATAATAACAGTTTTTGATCAGCAAAAAGGACACATTGTAACTCTTTCAGACTTTTTAGACTCGAATAAATGATAGTTCAAATTAAAGTTAAAATAAACATCAGTTCAGTCAAATTGTGGAAACTGTTAAAAAAATGTGAGTTGCGGGATAGATTGAATAAAAACTCTAAATGTAGAAAGTCTAGATAAATACAAAGAAAAAACATTTTTCCTGTGCTTCTTCAAAAATTCAAAAGCAGGGACTGTTTGTTCAAATTTGCTATGCTCTCTACCATCATCCTGAACTCAGGTCAAAATGAGTTCAGCTCATTCTCTCCCTGACAGGATGCCTTGAGTTTCCTTGTCTGGCAAGGAAACCGATATTTTTACATATTTAGAGCTTTATGTAATGTATTATAATTTACTAGTAATACCCGTGCTCCGCACGGGATTTTTTCTTCTTCATTAATTACAGAGTTAATTATGAATAAGCAACAACAAAAACGTGTTCAATGTGCAATGGCAAGCGCCTACAGAACAAAATGCCATACATTTATTGGAAGAGATAAAAAAAGGGCACAGTGGTGGATTGGCCATGACTTGTGCAGTGACAACAGTAACATATTAAATTTAGAAGTAATTGCGACAAAGTTACCCTAAAAAAGCGCTAGCACACACAGAACAAAATGTGATAAAACATCAAACCTAAGAAAAGGAGCGTTCAATGTGCAATGAACTGCAAACCATTTACACAGCAGCAAACATGTGACGCTTTCTGAAATTTCGGTCAATGTAGTGATATTTTCTTTTTACCCGGCTCGGCGCTTCAATACACTTTCTTTGTTTTCTTGCATAGCTGCTCGCCATTAGTAATGCAAGAATCTACAGCTTGGTGAAGACAGACAGTTACGAAGGAAAGGCTAAATGCGGCCAAACAAAAAAAGTGGCTACATTGACCGAAATCTCAGAAAATATGACACATGGGACTTTTGTTTGTTTGTTTATTTGTTGCTTAACGTCCAGCCGACTACGCAGAGCCATATCAGGACGAGGAAGGGGGGGATGAAGGGGCCACTTGTCAAGCGATTCCTGTTTACAAATGCACTAACCCATTACTTGTGTCCCAGCAGGCTTTAGTAAAACTAAATTAATACCTACTGGAAGATTACCAGTTTCCAGTATGTTAAAATAGGCTTAACCTATCTACTGCTGGACTTACATCAGAACACTAACAGATTAAACTATACATGAATCGCGAGACAAGCGGCAAGAGAAGAGATTTTTGGAAAAAATACAGGTAAATGAGCAAGAAGGCAGAAAAAAGAAAAGAATTCATGAAGAAAAAGAGAGCATGACAGGAAAGAGGAACCAAAAATCTACCTAACAGCAAACTAGAAAGCTCCTGCGGTTCCAAAAACAGGAGGGGCTTTTAATTTCATAACCGCAGTGCCCCACTGCGGGACACATGGGACTGGAGTGAAACAAACACATAAACACAGCATTAAATGATCAAATAGTGTGCACAGTACAAAAAAAGTTTGACACATTAGCAAATAGGAATGAAAAAGTAACCCAGTGGTAAATATACAGTGGGTTCTGTGAACAATAACAAATCATATAATTGGGAAAGAATAAAACAGCGTTAAATTGTGCCCTTTTCTTAGATTTCAGTCAATGTGGACAGTCTGAAAATTC
>NC_090248.1:55911983-55917844 GCF_037325665.1 Littorina saxatilis | reverse complement strand
TTTTGGTTTAAACAAAACTTTATTCAATTTTAATCATGACAAGAACAATGCATGGATGATTACATACTCAAGCATATAATGCTTATTTTAAGCAATCATAGTAATTACAAAACAAAGGTTAGCATGATGGCGGAATAAGTACATTAGCTCATTTCAGGAAACGAAAAACAAAACAAAAGACAAAACAGATACACAAACAAGCAGAAAATGGGAAGGGGTTGGTGATACATGAGGTGGGGAAAGGGCAGCTAGCTAGTAGCTAGCTTAAGGGAAAAAGAAGAAGAAGAAGAAGACTTGGAGCGCCAATATTTGAGGGGATTTTTCAATTGTAATAAGTGCACATAAGACACTCGCACAAAGTTAATGCGTATTGTGATTAGAGGAAAAGTCACTACATTGCGCATAAATCGAGACATAATTGATAAGTCGGAAAACAACAAAAGAACATGAGAGAGGTTATGGGGAACAAATTGTCAGGCAGCATGTCGCATGACAGTGTCTAATAAATGTAATGAGTGAAGTATAGAGGCTCATTTACGGAACCTGCCCGTCTGTCTAATATAGTCCTGTACAGTTATGAATATGGTCTGGTTGACATTTCGTGAATATTGCGGGATGCCTTTCAATAATATTTCGATATACTTATAATCATTTGTCAAATTATCAATGGACAATAATCTTATATCTCTATACAAGGGACAATGCAATAAGTAATGTTCAGCAGTCTCGCTGGGATAACCACACTCGCATTGAGAGCAATCCTTGAGGTGCCGCTTACATAAATCAAAATTCAAATCACTCATACCAATACGCAATCTGCAATGATGTACTTGTTCAAATCTTTCTCCAAAATAATAATGGCATGGTACTTTAAAATCAGCACTTGACAAATAATTTTTGAACTCGCTCAAGGAGGTGGTCATTTTAACGTTATCTGGTAAGGTGTTCCATAGTACAGTCGTTTTGGGGATAAAAGAGTTGCGAAATAACTCGGTTCTATGAGGAGGCACATATCTTTCTAATGGTCTTCGTCTATGATACGGATTAATGTCAACTACAAGAGGGGGCAATACATTTACTAAGTACTGGGGGCATTTGTTATGTATCATCTTATGAAAAACAATTAATTTATGTCTTTTCCTTCGTTCTTCAAGGCTACATAGCCCACTTTCCTCATACAGCTTTGCATGGCTAGTGCCCTTAACTCCACCTATTATAATTCGTAGGGCTTCTAAGTGTAATTTTTCTAATGCATCTGCCATTATCTTAGTGCAATTATCCCAAACAACATCTGCATAGTCGAAATGGGGTAAAATAAAAGACTTGTACATTATTTCCAAACTTTTTCGACTTAATCTATATTTATAAAATCGTAAACAATTAATCAGTAAATTCACTTTTTTAACTATGCTTTGGATGTGGGCATCCCACTTGCAGGTGCTCTGTAAAATCACTCCAAGGTGTTTGTGTTGATCTACTTTTTCTAAAAAGACATTGTTGAAAAACAAGGGTTGAGGGGGGATTAAATCACGTTGAATATTTAACAATTCAGTCTTAGTCTCGTTAAATTTAACTTTCCATTTATTGGCCCATGCACTAATTTTATCAAGATCTTGATTTAATATATTGGTTCGTCTGTCTACATCTTCTAATGCAAGATACATGCTTGTGTCGTCAGCAAACAACTTAATTCCGGATTCAATATTCTTTACAATATCATTAATATAAACCAGAAATAAGAGCGGGCCTAGCACGGATCCTTGTGGAACACCGGCAGGAATCTTTTTAACATTAGACTGTGTTTCCTTAATTACAACAACTTGCTTGCGGTCTGTTAAATAATCACAGAACCATAATAATAACCGACCTCTAATGCCCACTGCTTCTAACTTGGCCAAAAGGCCCTTGTGCCACACTCTATCGAACGCTTTCGACACATCAAAAAATACAGCTTGGGTCGTAATGCCTCTGTCATGACAGGAACAAAATTCATTGTAAATCGAAATCAATTGGAATACACATGAATCATCTGGCAAAAAACCAGACTGCTGTGGAATGAGTATGTGATTTGCCTTTAAAAAATCAAAAACATGTACATAAACACATCTTTCTAACACCTTACCAACACAACTCAGTAATGATATAGGACGGTAATTATTACACAATTCTGCTGGACCTTTTTTATATACTGGAGTAACATGGGCTAGTTTCCACGAGGCAGGAAATTTTCCTTCAACTAAACTTCTATTAAATATTTTTAAAAGGGGTTCTGATACAACATCCACAGAAGCAATTAATAATCGGTTATGTATTAAATCGGGACCTGCAGCTTTCGTCTTCTTCAAATTTATAATAACATCTTTTACTTCATTAACTGACAAGACTAAATTATTCATAAAACAATCAGAATTTGGATTTCGGGAGGTTGATCGTCTGGATTCTCAATGGACGAATTCTGAATAAACTGATCATTAAAAATATTAGCTTTATCGTGGTTTAAATAATGTATTTGACCTTCTGAGTGGATTGGTGGAAGTTCCTCAGTTTTCATACCCTTCTTATTCATAAAGGATTTAACTAATTTCCACCATTGTTTAGTTCCGAATTTTGAAGGGTCTGAGATCTTTGTATCCAAATTGGAATAATACTCAATAATTCTTTCTCTTTTCTTTTGTGTCAATGAATTACGTGTCTGTCGATACAACAACCAATCTTCGGGTAAATCGGTTAATCTCGCTTTAGTGTGTATCTGATCGCGTGCATCAATTAAATCTAAGATGTCAGATGTTACCCACTCCTTGTCCTCCGATCGAACTGTTACAGTCTTAACCGGCATATTCTCTTTGGCAATGCTCATGAAAATCTGAGTAAAATCTTGGACATTTTCATCAAGACATTTATCAATAAAGACAGCAGACCAATCAACTTGGGAGAGTGATCCACAAAAACTTTCAATATTCATCTTATCATAATTATAAATGGTTCTTTTAAATGAGCGATTAGGAATAACTACAGTGTTTAATACTGCACTGTGGTCACTACACACAGGAGGAAAAACATCTACGCGCTGTATCATTTGCGGGGTTTGGGTTATTATTAAATCTAGGCAGGTACTACTTGTCTCCGTGACACGTGTTGGCAGGGTTACAAGTTGGGTAAGTTGATATAAGTTCAATAAGTTCAGGAGATGCTGGGAGGGGTTACTACCAAAATCGGAGTTAAAGTCTCCAAGGACGATAAATTTGACAAACTGGTTATTTACTCGACGAATGCTTTCGTCAACTAAGTCCCAATATTGGACCTTCGCATCAGGTGGTCGATAGAAAGAACCCACTAAAAGTCTATCTTTATGAAACTTAATTTCAGTCCAGACTGCTTCAAGTCCTGGCACGTGCAGGTCTGGACGTGGCTTACAAAACAAATATGTTTTAACATAAATGGCTACTCCCCCATGTGGGTCGTTTGGTCTGTCTAGTCTTATTGGAGGTTGACAATTTGGGATCAGTAGTGAGGAACTGTCGTCTGTATGGGATAACCAAGTCTCAGATATGGTTAAAACGTCATGCTTTTGGACTTCAGGATGCAATAGATCAATTTTTAATACTGCGAGCGTTAATATGGACAATGGACACTTGTTGTGGGGGACCTGGTTTTTTTTCAACATCTCCAGATAAATACAGGCGTTTCTGGGCAAATAGGCCGGAGGTGTATTCAAGGCGTGCAGAACAAAAACAAGTACATTCTTCACTGTAAAAACAGCTAACATTTTGCATCCAACGCGTCGGACTACCATCAATCTTACTCCTTGCAAATAAAAACACGAACAAGGCAAGTGTGACACGGCTCGGACATCTTAGGCACATCAAAATAAAAAATGGTAACAGGGAAGATTCGCACAAAAACTCTAACTTAAGGCCTAGAGCTACTGCCTTTACATGGAAGCAACCAATTCTAGCTCTATAAAGGATTAAATTAAGTGACATTTTCCAGCAACATCAGAAACAGTGTCGTGACGAGGAGAGTGCATTGCGTGTTATCAACTGTGACTCTGGCGCTTAGTCTACATGGGAGATGGAAGCAAGAAGAAGGGAAAAGTTTGCATAGGGGTTTAAAAGTACGAACAGAAGAAGCTGGACAGTTTATGTACAGACAAAAGAAGACGGGGTTGTCGTGCATTTGGGCTATAGCCGATGAGGCTCTCCATTTCATAAAAGAGTATGCATACAAGCAGTTCATAAACTAACAGGCAAAACATACAGTCCAACTCAAGAGTAAACTCCAGCATATATGTGGGACTAGATTAGGATTGGAAACACTCTATTGGACCAAGTGATTAACCTTTCAATCCATGAAAACATGCACAAGACAAAAGCAAACGCAAATACATCAGCTAAACAACCGTGCAAATATAATCGACAAACAACAAAATAGTTCTTCAGTTAGTGATCTTACTAATCAAAGAGCATCTAAATCCAGTAGCTACGCGACAAACAACTTTATAAATACTCCAACTATTTCAAATAATTACAGTCTATATGATCGGTTAATGAGACAGATAAAAAACCGGACACTCATAAACAGTATTTTCTGGGGTGCATGACTGGACGTCACTATAGGTGCGGCAGCACACAGTGTACCCACTATATCAGACACCGTGACAGTGCACGGGGAAATAGACTGAGGTTGTCAACAAGCGCGAGAGCTGCAAGAAAGGGTTACATAATCAACACGACCAGATGACAGTCTGATAAGCGATCAGCTAGACGACCAAGATGATTAACGCAGTCATCTAAAGAGTCAGTTGGGGGGTAATCATCAAAGTGATCATACAACTTGTCGAACGAATACTGGAATAGAAAACTATGCAGTCAATCAGATAAGACATCAGGTTTGTATTCTTGTTTGTTTTTTAACTCGACAAACGCTGGTCCGGGATATGTGTTGATCTACAAGTATCCAACAGATTAAATGAATAATAGGAAATAACCAAGAAGCACGCAAGTTGATAATATTTAGGAACATGAGACTTCAAGCAGGACAAGTGCGTAACACAGTTTTGCCGGGTGCACATTTATTCAGGTGCAGCAGCACTTAATATACCTAGTGTACCCACTGTAAAAATCACTAAGTGCACGTGGAAACAAGTGGCCAGTCCACAAGCACAAGAGTTATAGGAAGGTGAAGCACAGGCACCTCATAGCGATTGAATCGAACACTAAACACTGAAAGGGGACAGCTCGCTCAAGCGTGTGAAGCGGTAGATTTTGTCTCTATGTTTGATAAATACGAGGCCGTCACGGACCCACGTGTCCTGGATCTTCTCGTCTCGCTCAAGCTGCCTGGCCTTGGCCGCGACAGAGTCTTAGTTTCTCTGTCTCTGTCTATCGGATCTGTCTGGCTGTCTATCTCTGTCTCTGTGACTCTCTGTCTTTGTCTCTGTCTCTGTGACTCGCTGTCTCTGTCTCTCCCTCTCTCTGTCTCTCTCTTTCTCTCCCTCTCTCTCTCTCTCTCTCTCTCTCTCTCTCTCTCTCTCTCTCTCTCTCTCTCTCTCTCTCTCTCTCGCTCTCTCTCTCTGTTTTTTCTCTCCTACTATCTTTCTGTTCATATCGGTTGAAGAAACGCCACACACACACAAAACACTTCCAATTTCTAGGTAGACTGAATGCGGGACAAAAACGTTTATTCATAAAAAGGAAGTTAAATGCTGTTAAAAACGCAGGTATATCATTGTGCTCCTTTGATTGGTGTTCATTTTGTGAAGACAATGTGCCGATGCAGACATCACAGTCATGTTGCTGTATGGACCGTTCATGACTTCCTTCAACTAACTAACTAACTGTGTGTGTGTGTGTGTGTGTGTG
>NC_090248.1:55856983-55909483 GCF_037325665.1 Littorina saxatilis | reverse complement strand
ATTAACTGTAAAACTTCGTCAAATGAGTTTGTCAGAAGTGGTGTCCCTCAAGGGTCTGTATTAGGACCTATCTTGTTCTGTATTTATATAAATGATTTACCCCTTCATGTGTCCGATGAAAAAGTTAGATGTGAGTTCTTCGCGGATGACTCTTCTGTTCACACCAGTCAAAAATCTTTGGAATCCGTCAACTTTTCTCTTCAAACAAGTGTGGATGAAATCACTGAGTGGTGCGTTTCTAATGCAATGATCATTCATCCGATTAAAACAAAGAGTATGGTGATAACCACGAGACAAAAACACCAATTAAGTCCTTTACAATTACAACTGTCAGTTGGTTCAACTCAAGTGCAGCAAGTTAGGGAACATAGATTATTGGGTGTTACCATTGATCAAGAGTTGAAATGGCAAACTCATTTGAGTAATATTTGCAAACTAGTATCAAAAAATTTGTACCTGTTATCTAAATTAAGGCATTACGCTGATTCTGCAGCACTCAAAATGTTCTATTACGCCCACATAATGCCTCATATAAACTTCGCATCGACACTTTGGGATAACTGCAGCGATGTTCATTTAAAAAGACTCAATTCCCTGCATCGCCGAGCTGCAAAACTTATTCTGCATGATTTGATTAGGTCCACGGATGATAAACTAAAGCTCTTGAATGTCCTCCCCTTGAAAGATCAGTTGACGTTAAACAAGGCTGTGTTCATGTATAAAATTCTAAATGACGACTGTCCTAAATATTTGCAATCACATTTCAAACATGCCACAAAAAGATATGGATCCCAAAAAATCATCCCTCCTATACCTCGCATAGACCTCTACAAATCGAGCTTAGCCTTCTCGGGAGCGTTTCTCTGGAACTCCTTACCCCAACAGATAAGAAATGCAACTTCAGTGAAAATGTTTAAGAGACAGTCACGTTCACACATCATTCGTGAATGAAATGTCTTGTTCGATTGTTATTTTGTTAAACATTTTGTACTAATGTTAACGGATGTGTAGCTCATCGGAGCAACTTATTCCCAAATGAAAGGTATAACTATGTCAATGTAATTTTGTAATTTTTTGAGTTCTCCTTATGTAATTCCTTAAATGCACATTGTGTTGCATTCTGTACAATGTATTTCTGTATTTTATATGATTGAATTTATATTTGTAATGTGCGTCTGTCTTTATGTGTTGTATAAAGGACAGGTTGGAAGAATAGGCATTGCCTAAAACCTTTATCCTTTTGTAATAAAGTTCTGAGTCTGAGTCTGAGTCTGAGTCACTCTCTCTCTCTCTCTCGCTCTCAGCGGGTTCCAGAGAGAACTTTTAAAATCAATTTTGAACACCACGATATGATTGCAGGGTACGTCCAGTGCGCGGTCACTGAAAGTGCTGCACTACGAGGGCTGGACAGGGGAGGTGGGGGGAGACACGTCACACATGCTGCAACTTGTGGACACACTGACCACCACACTGATGGAGGCTGAAACCCCCACACTCCTCATCCAGTGCTGGTGATTTGTTTTTTACCCTTCATATTCATAACTTTATTATCCCATCGCTGGGAAATTCGATTCGCTTCCTCCCAGTGGAAAGCTAGCAGCAACAGAGTCGCAGAACCCAGGTGTGTGCGTGTTTAAGTGTCATCAGCCATCTGCACTTATGGCAGAATGACCGAGGTATTTTCCGTGCCACGGTGGTGACATGGAGGTGGAACGTGGATACCGTCTCTGAGTCTGCACTTTTAAGTTGACCCGTGTCCATCCCGGCCCGGATTCGAACCCGTGACTCTAGGATCACAAGTCCAGTGCTTTACCAACTGAGCTACCGGGCGAGCCCCATTCTAGTGCGTTTGATAACAGTCTCGCAATTAAAGGTCTGCAGAATGTATACAGTTGCTTTCTCTGACTTTAACACTGTATACAAGTGACCACGTTACGCAGTCACGGTTTGTTTTAAAAGCTCAACATGGTGTGGTCTGGCTTTTACAGGGGACAAGACCGTCCTACCATTTTGACACACACTCAAAATCAGCATCCTGAATTTTCATCCACAGATTGATTTTTCTTCATGAATCAGCGGTCAATTGTAGCTTTAAACAAAAAAGTCAGCAAATCCAACTCTGCACGGGAAGCAGTAACATTTATATGTTTACTTGTGGTGTATGTCCAAGTGGTACGTGAAAGCGTGGCATTACCAGATATGTGACCCTCCACCACGAAATGAGTCGCATGTCACCTCGCGCGGTTCTGCGCTAGGCTTAATATAAGTCCGGGGAGTGTCTGGTAACAGTGTGAGGGTCACCTTAGTCACAGGCTTATAACTCACACAGGGTTTGCTCTTTTTTAAAACGGTTTTCACCACTTAATAGAGCATAAACAACTCTTTAAGAAAATGTACAAATATGAAAATCATGCAATCATGCAAAGGTGACATGCGACTCATTCCGTGGTGGAGGGTCACATATGGTAAGCACGGGAAGGAGTGTGCCTTTAAACTGACTTTGCACATGATTGCATTGAATTATGAAATACAAGACGCTATCATATTAGGAACAAAGGTTTATCTAAGAAGCATTGCATTTATGAAACTGAAATATTTAGCTACTTCTGTGTTACCAATTCAAAATTAATGCAACGTATTAATTTTATGAAATTGATGTGGTTCACAAATGTTCCTGACTGTCGTAAGTTTACCTGTATATTGTACGGTAACATCTGTCACACTGCATCATCTGCATCTTGATTGTTCTTGTGTCAGTGATGGGGTGGGAAAGAGCGGTCTGTTCAGTGCTCTGTGTGACGTCATCAACCACATGACGTATGACCGCGAGATTGACGTCTACATGACTGTCAGGCACGTGCAGAACGTCAGACCTAGCGCTGTCACGTCATTGGTTCGTGAAAACATTTATTTGAAATTGTATTTCTCTTTAACGTTTGTTGATTGATCATGTGGAAAACATACAACTAGTGTTGTGTTGATTATGGATTGTAATAAAGTGTACGTGCATTGGCTATGTCAAGTCATTCCGTGTGTCCTCTCTGTTAATGTTCTTTGAACGTGCTGATGAGGAGGTTTTCTTCCATTGGAATCCTTTTTGTTTTATTCAAGCTGAACTGTCTTTTCTAAACATAATTATTATGTAGATGGAAGATTAAATCGTATATTTTCAAACGACTACCTCTTCTACACATTTTCAGGCACAGTACCGCTACTGTTACGAGGTCGCTCAGCAGAGGCACCGAGACATGAGTATCTACGCCAACACATAAATGTTATCCTGTCTATGCTATACCTGAATTTCATCATATCTACGCCAACAGTGGAATGTCATCATATCTACGCCAACACCTGAATGCCGTCATATATACACCAACACCTGGATGTTATCATATCTACACCAACACCTGAATGTCATCATATCTACACCAACACCTGAATGCCATCATATCTACACCAACACCTGAATGTCATCATATCTACACCAACACCTGAATGTCATCATATCTACACCAACACCTGAATGCCATCATATCTACACCAACACCTGAATGTCATCATATCTACACCAACACCTGAATGCCATCATATCTACACCAACACCTGAATGTCATCATATCTACACCAACACCTGAATGTCATCATAATTCATATCTACACCAACACCTGAATGTCATCATACCTACACCAACACCTGAATGTCATATTTACACCAACACCTAAATACCATCATATCTACTCCAATACCCGAAGGCCATCAAATATAAACCAATACCTGTATGACATATAATTATACGCCAATACGCGCATGTCATCATATCTGAACCAACACCTGAATGTCATCATGGACTGGGGGGCCGAGTGGTAACGCACTTGCGCTCGGAAGCGAGAGGTTGCAAGTTCGACCCTGGGTCAGGGGGTTAGCAATTTTCTCCCCCCTTTCCTGGGTTCAAGTGCTAGTCTTTCGGATGAGACGAAAAACCGAGGTCCCTTCGTGTACACTACATTGGGGTGTGCACGTTAAAGATCCCACGATTGACAAAAGGGTCTTTCCTGGCAAAATTGTATAGGCATAGATAAAAATGTCCACCAAAATACCCGTGTGACTTGGAATAATAGGCCGTGAAAAGTAGGATATGCGCCAAAATGGCTGCGATCTGCTGGCCGATGTGAATGCGTGATGTATTGTGTAAAAAAATTCCATCTCACACGGCATAAATAAATCCCTGCGCCTTGAATAATTATGTGCGGGATATAAAAAATAAAAATAAAATCCCTGCGCTTAGAACTGTACCCACGGAATACGCGCGATATAAGCCTCATATTGATTGATTGATTGATTGATCGATCATTATCTTTCCCAATACCTGAATACCATCATATCCACGCCAATACCTAAATACCATCATATCTACACAACACCTGAATGGCATATCTAGGTCAACACATGCATGTCATCATATATCGAAACCTATATTTGAATGTGCTGATATCTACACCAATACATGAACGCCATCATATCTACTTCTACACTACTAGTGATCATCTTAGAGTGTTGACATCTGCTCTCACTCTTGAAAATGAATACTTTCTTAATTCGATAACACCACCATTGTTTTTGCACCACCTGAAAAAGGGCATAATCAAGCCAAAACCAGAGTGCCATAATTGTTATCACCAGTGTCATACACCTATGCCAACACCTGAACTTTATATTTTTACCTGTGTCATGCATTTTCTTGCCAACGCTACATTTATTTTGACAACTAAATGCCAGGCCTTCGTCGGTGTGACATGTATGTGAGCGCTTTGTACTGTTTGCCAAAATCTGAAAGCTGTAACGTTTATGTTAACATTTCAAAATAGCACCACTTTTACAATTCAATAACACTAGCCTTGCCAACACATGAACGCTGTCCTATCGGCGCTAACGCCTGGGTGCCATACATTGACGAACGGCATGCTTTTGACAACACCTAGATGACACACTGTTCCAAACGGTGCAAACTACATTGTTTGCCAGCAGTGAGCTGACTATGCTCTCGGAGTATAGTGTGGGGAACCCAAATGGGCAAACGAGCTCACACGTAACCAGAAAATTCTGGAACGCTGAAGAAGAAGAAGATATGCTGTTTTGTGTTTCAACAACGCACTAAAACTGCTCAATAGTGTACAGCCTTTACACCCGCTCTGTATGTTTCTCTCCCATACTAACATAAAGAAAACAAAGAACAACAGTTCAGTATTGGTAAATGATACAATGCAAAAGACACAAAGATAATACATACAGAAAATACTGCAATGAGCCCTCATGTGCATGCTGACAAAACGGAGCGTGTAGAGTCATGCAGAAAAACGTAGCATGAAGGGACCTAGAAAAAGCAGCTGGGCGAAGGTGTGTGAGTGGTTTCATAACTCAGCAACATAATAGGTAATCAAATAAGTCCTGATTTCTTTTGAACTAACTTATTGATCGTTTTGATTTGTTGTTCCAAGTTAGTAGCCGTGTCGATCCAAAGCACATGCCCCTAGCCCTGCAGCTCACTATATTCAAAAATAAACATAAAGTCTGCAAAAGTTAGAAAAGGAAGTAAGAGAAGATGTCAATTCTAAAATAGAGACAGGACAATGCTGATACATTTCAAAACGAGATTAACTCAGATAACTCCAATGAAGAGATACAAGACGCCCAGAACTGCTTGGATTTCAGTATTGAAGAAGGACTAAAGAAGTTTACGAATTTTCTCTTGAAAGCAGCAGAAAGCATGAGGCTAATGGTTTGGATCGGCACCGGCTCAAAGAGTGAAACAAACAAGTGGTTTGACCGCGAATGTTTAGGCCAAACAAAAACATATGCTGGTTTAGGGTAATATGACCCCACAAAGTAGGTCGGATTTTTTTAAAATTTTTAATATCGGTGTGGTTCGCAAAATGTGCCAGTTTTTTTTTTTTTTTTTTTTTTTTAGAAATGAAAAAAACAGTATTAGGTTCGGCAGGCAAAACTAGGGTCGGTCAGGTTACCCTAAACCAACATATATTTTTGTTTGGCCTAAAGTCGCCTTGTGTGGTGAGATACGTGCGCGATATAAATCCTCGTAAATAAAATAAATAAATAAAGAATAAGCATGAAGTACGACATGCACTTGACCAAAGCCAAAGCACTGGCTTACCTGAAGACAAGGAGGTCTACCGCCAGAAGAGAGAGGATTATAAATCAACCTTAAAAGAAAAGAAAATGCAACATAAACTAACAGTTCACCGTCACCTTTTGATAATAAGCAAAACAGCAAGAAATGTTGGGAAACTGTACGAAGTGCACGGCAGAAACGAAAAGACCAGCCAGACATTGGCACATGGCAAGATCATTTCCCAAATGTTCTGGAGGAGAATATGCAAACGGCCCCATCTCGCCCTAATACCGATGAAGGGTTAAGGCCAACAAAAAAAAATTGTCTGTTTCTGGTCACCCGACCGACCCTAAATTTCGGCGCCGACCCTAAACTTTTTTTTTCCAAACTCAAAAATGTTTTTTGTTTTTTTTGGTGGTAAAGGACAGGGTGAGAAAATGAACAACAAAAACGTGTGAAAACGAAAGTCCGCTGACGATTTGTAAATGTGTTGAGTGTCTTGTCTCTATGTATAGTGAATCCAGTCTCTTTGCGCGATTTTTAAAGTTAGTTTTATTGGTCTACATTTGGGGTAAAAAAAAATAATAAAAAATCCCGACCTACCGACCCTATTTTTTTTAGCCATGTTACCAGAAACAGACAAATTTTTTTTGTTGGCCTCAGCCACATGGAACATTGGATCACTGATGTAGACAAGAACAAGGACATTTCTGAACACGAAGTTCGACAAGCAATAAACGAGTTGAAATCGGGTAAAGCAGCTGGGATAGACGGTATTTGCCAAAGAATTCTGAAAATTTCGTTACCTCATTCCTCACAAAGCTGTTTAACAAGCTATATGGATCAGGTTATTTTCTACTTGATTTATGCAAGTCGGTTATAATACCAATCTTGAAGAAAGGTGACAAAACCAATCCCGATAACTATCGTGGAATATCGCTATCGAGTGTGGTGAGCAAAGCGTTTACAGCAATTTTGAACAAAAGGCTATATAAGTGAATAGAACGGGAAGAAAAACTGTGCAAAGAACAAGCTTGATTTCGACAGGGATAGTCTACCATTGACCACGTGTTCACTCTGACTACACTTATTAACAAGAGATTCAACAGTAGAAGAGGAGGCAAAGTGTGCGTAGCCTTCATAGACTTTAAAAAAAGCTTTTGACAGTGTTAATCTGGAAAAAGGATGGAACATATTGGAAAAAGTACGCACATCAACATAAATGACAAGAATTCTGAAGTCAATGGATTATTCAGTACAGTCTTGTGTCCGCTGGGGAGCCAGTTTATTTGAACTTTTCCACTGCCCCATAGGAGTCAAACAAGGCAGCCTTTTAAGCCCCTTTCTTTTTTCTCTGCTCATTTCGGAAGTTGTCGATTTTGTTAGAAGTCAGGGCAAACACGGACTGCAGTTACTACCGGGTTACGATGGCATTTGTTCTCTCTTGTTTGCGGATGATATTGTTTTGGTTGCCTCAACCCCGTCAGTGTTACAAAACCAGATCAGTTATCTGGAAAAAGCATCAAAGTCACTTGACCTGTGTGTACATTTAGAGAAAACACAAGTAATGGTTTTCCGGAAAGGAGGTCATATTGCATCTGCAAAAAAATGGTTTTATGACGGACGTGAAATTGAGATCGTTAACAGCAATCAATATTTAGGCTAAACGGAAGGAGTACAACTGTCCTTAAAAACAATTTTGGAAAACCCCTGTACTTACACTACAAGAAATGTTGCCATGATCGTTTTCTATACTCTCAAATTAAGGGACGATTGCGTCAGTTGAATGAAAGGTACGATTGCTAAATTGAACATTCTTATAGAAAGCCTTTTGACATTGGCGAACAACTTTCTGTAAAGCTTTTGACGAGTTGCCTTGGAGTCAGCTCGTACAACCTCAAGCTCTCGACCTCAAGCACCCCAGTCCAATGTCTATATGTCTGTGAGTTGAATGCAGCGGTACGATTTTGTCTAATGTGAGAACATCTTCGAATGCACATTCGTGGTCGGCTTTGTAAGCAAACAAGCGAAGCAGGATTTTGGCGACGAAAAGCATTGCTGACACTTTTCTTTCCTTTCACAGCAAACGTTCAATGTACGGCCGTATGAACCTCAATCACCCTTTTAATTGTTTCTAGACATGTTGGTACTTGCAAATCAACGCATAATGATTCATTACATAGCGATTGAATGGATATGCACACGAGAACTAGTGACAGCGTAAGTCAATGAATGGTAATTTCCCTATAGTATAAGGGTTATATGGAGATGGAATTGCTCTATGTTAATGAAATGTTTTTTATTCAAGGCACAACCAAACAAACCAACTTGAAGGACTATTGGTTTGAACGACCACCGGGCTGTCGACTTTATCTAAATATGTTGGCGTGTTACCTGTGAGTCAGTTCGCCAGCCCGAAACTCTCGACTTAAGGCTCTTCCATTTAATTCCTCATAATACGGTCTTGGAATTAAGATCAAATGGTGTTTTTCGCTTGTGTGAAAAATGTGTTTCTTGATGAATGGCAAGAACTAATCTTTTCATTCAATTGACAGCAAATCTATGATTTATTGTTGTCAAATACCCTTCAACTAAACTCAAATGAACTCTTCGTGTGGGTGTCGGAAAGATTGATGCATGCAAAAACCTGTCCAGCGACTTACAAAAACAAATGCGATACAAAAATAATAGTAGAATGATGGAGTGACCGCTTTTGTGAGTCTGTAATGAATGAATGCAGCAATTCTAACCTTATGGAACACACTTGCAATAGCATTTATCAGCATTAAATGACAACGGAAAGCAGCTAGGATGTTCCTAAGCGGTAAGCGTTTAAATGGAAGTGAGCTTGTACTGCATGTAAATTCTCGAGGAGTTAAATTAGTCGTCAGAAACAGAATGATGGTTTACGGGAGGTGAAGGGTGGCTTTAAAATCACCATGCCATATAAAACACGAAATAAAGACGTTGTAAATTTCAACCCTATTGCGCCGATCAGTGATGCCACCACTTAAACAGTTGCCAAATGTAAAGTGAATTATTATGGCAAAGAACCAACTAAGCCCCCACCCTAATCTCGCGGCATGTTGTTCGTTGGTATTCGTGACTATAAGTAAATCATTTAATATCTATTCCACGGATATTCTTAAGCGACCAGGAAGTGACGGGCGCCGTTGCCCAGTGGATAAGACATCGGCCTCTTAATCAGAAAGCTCATGCCTTACTCCCCTGTGTGTGTACACACACGCATAAGACCAAGGGCGCGCGGAAAATATCATGTAATCCATGACAGAGTTAGGTGGGTTATAGAAACGCGAAAATACCTAGGATGCTTCCCCCGAAAGCGGCGTGTGGCTGCCTAAATGGCGGGGTAAAAACGGTCATTCACGTAAAAGCCGTGGGAGTCTCAGCCCATAAACAAAGCAATCAAACAACCAGGAAGTAACTCGGTTTTACAAGGTGCACAGGTGTTGTTTGTTATTTTGATTCCAAGACACGAACTCTTTGAAAGTAAAGCAAAGCCATTATTTGTGTCACCGCACTTCGGGAGTCTTCTATGGGATAAGCAGGGTTCAGGGAGGTACGGGATCAACGACCTTCCATTCTTTCTATATGCGTCTGAAAAGACAACAAAAAGTCGTTGATGTTTGTTATGGAAAAGGCACCAAAGGGAACTTCTGCTTTTTGCCGTCTCCTTTCTCTGACGGCATCTAACACAGGAAGTGAATGGCTGACACTGACACGAGAAAAAAGGTCGACAAGCCACAGGTAGAAATATTGGACTTCAGACAATGATGATCATTGGTTCAGCTAAGAAACAGACAAACGAACACACAAACAGAAAGAAAATTGTTCATTGGAATTCTATCCTAACTTGTATTTTAATCAACCTTTGAGACGTATTGTACAACAACAACAACAACAACAACAACAAATAACGGACACAAAATAACAAACGCAAACAGCAACAAGAACAGCAACGTCAATAAAAACACTTTAATTTAATATGGAGCAGCCGGGTAAAAGATTGTTCGTATGTTTTCATGTGAACAGATGCTTCTATCCTATGTTACGCCTGGATGCACTCGATATACGTTGGTCCGTATTGGCGTTGACTACTTAAGAAGTAATTTATTGCGGTACCTGTGAAACACATGCAGCCTTTTATTATTAGTCTCCACACTTGGAGCCAAGGTCCCACTATCACGAATATTTTGGCGAGCCACAACGATGTTTGCCACGAAGGATTGCGAAAAATCGGCCAAACAAAAACGAAGTAATACGAACCACAACGACCTCGGCGATTTTCTTCACGAATCTGAAATCGTTGTAAACTTAGGAAAACACCCATATTGCACCCATTTTCGTACCCCAACTAAAACATTCATTGCCGTGTCATATCATTCAAACTTTATGCCTTGATTGATTACTGGGCTATATCTGCCACACATTTTTCAGATCAAAGATTTCGGTTGTAGGTATCACGTGAACGCCGCCGAAGTCAGGGTACCTCCAAAATCGACCTGACAATAACGTCAGGTACCAAAACAAAAAATGGACACAAATTCAGAATAGGCTTAACTTGGCAACTTTTACAAACGAGGAGAAAGCAAAATCATGTAACTATCCAGAACAGGTTGTTTTGATTTACTGTCTTGCGTATCTCTTGTGTTATGTAGTTTCTACTGATGCAGGTGTGGAGTGCATGAGCAGTAGAAAACGAGAGGTTTTTGCGTCCATTTTGAGGGGTACCATGACAAAAATCGCTATATTTCAGAAACGCCTGGATGAATTGATTCGACACTGTCAGGATCTCAAGTCTATATACGAGACCTACGTCTGATAAAATAACGCATCGTTACAGGTATTTGTTGAGATGCTAAGCAATCTTCCGGAACATGTTATAAAACGTGTCACAGGTTTATAGGTTTACATTACAAAAAAATCATGACTTTGCAAGCGCACAGACAAATAATTGTTACAAATACTGCCACACTTTCACATAAATACAATCACTATTTTACGTTTGCTATTCCTGTTAACACGATCAAATATATTTTTTGAGGATTGCAGTGCGAGAGCCATGTCCAGTCCGTGACCGCAGCATGTTTTGAGAGGCATTAAGCGATAACCGCTGTCAATAGCAAACAGCCTGAACGTTCCAATTTTTACACCCCCGGTATAGGGGTGTGTATAGGATTCGGTCGATGTGTTTGTGTGTTTGTGTTCGCATATAGATCTCAAGAATGAACGGACCGATCGTCACCAAACTTGGTGAACAGGTTTTATACATTCCTGAGACGGTCCTTACAAAAATTGGGACCAGTCAAACACACGGTTAGGGAGTTATTGGTGGATTAAGATTCTACAAGGACTTATAGAGGAACATATTAATGGTCAAAGGGAAATAACCTTCTCAGTTGGTGGCAGTGAGAATGGTTATTTTCCTTTGACCAACGGGGGTGTTTTTCCTACCTCGGATGAATTTCTTGTTTCTCATGTGTTTAAATGACTAGCAAATGTCATTCAGTAGTCATACATCCCCGGACGCTTTTTTCATTTTTTTGATGACGTCATATCCGGCTTTTTGTAAAAGTTGAGGCGGCACTGTCACACCCTCATTTTTTAATCAAATTGATTCACATTTTTGTAAAGCAATCTTCGACAAAGGCCGGACTTTGGTATTGTATTTCAGCTTGGTGGCTTAAAAATTAATTAATGACTTTGGTCATCAAAAATCTGAAAATTGTAATTAAAATTACTTTTTTATAAAACGATCCAAATTTACGTTTATATTATTCTTCGTCATTTTCTGATTCAAAAAACATAAAAAATATGTTATATTTGGATTAAAAACAAACTCTGAAAATTAAAAATATAAAAATTATGATTAAAATTAAATTTTCAAAGTCGATTTAAAAACAATTTCATCTTATTCCTTGTCGGTTCCTGATTCCAAAAACATATAGATATGAATTATTAAAAACACGTTCAGAGAGTTAAAAATAATAGAGATATAGAAAAGCGTGCTATCCTCCTCAGCGCAACCGCTACCGCGCTTTTCTGGATTGTTAATTTCACTGCCTTTGCCACGAGCGGTGGACAGACGATGCTACGAGTGTACGGTCTTGCGGAAAAAATGCAATGCGTTCAGTTTCATTCTGTGAGTTCGACTGAGCTTGACTAAATGTTGTATTTTCGCCTTACGCGACTTGTTTTGGTTTAATTATGTAAATATTTGGTAAAATATAATGTGACATTGTTGTCCTAGTCAGTTGAGCAAGTGGACAGTTATAGTTTGAATGGCATTTCGTCATTTATATTAAAAAAAATAATAAGGTGTTTCTAATCAGTACGTTTTACAAAGGCGACGAATCGTGTTTAGAGAGAAATATATTTTTTGGTGCGACCGAAATTATTTTACACTGGAAGTAGTGCCCCGATTATCATGAAAATACCCATGTAATACGCAGAATAATCACTTCCTCAACTAACAGAGACAAAGAGGCAGGTCATGGGATAAACACGAATACACAACGACATCATACAACGAAAGTCATCAATTCGTTGCGGCGCCACAACAGTTTCAAACATTTCAAAACTGTCGTCGCGACTCCACGATCTCTGCAGATCTCTGCGATGCACAACGATGTTTTTTTTGCCGAACAAGAACGAAGTAATACGAACCACAACGACCTCGGCGATTTTTTCAACGAATCCTAATTCGTTGTAGTTCGCCGTCAAAATTCGTGACCGTGAAACGTAGGCTTAAGGTCCCACTATCACGGATATGTTGGCGAGCCACAACGATGTTTGCCACGAATGATTGCGAAAAATCGACCAAACAAAAACGATGTAATACGAACCACAACGACCTCGGCGATTTTCTCCACGAATCCCAAATCGTAGTTCGCCGTCAAAATTCGTCACAGTGGGACCGGGGCTTTTCAAGCCAAGGTCCCACTATCACGAATATTTTGACGAACCACAACGCGTACGAGTAACTATGATTTTGCCACAACGATTTTTGACGCGAATGATTGCGAAAAATCGGCCTTGACAAGAACGAAGTTTATAGGGGGAGAAGAGACTCGCACCACTCACCTACACGTACACCCGACAAACAAAGTTAAGGACCACATGACAAGGTTAACTAATTTAATGTTGTCTGTATTGTTTTATGTAAGAATTGAGGACTGCTTTCAGAAAATGTCACGTTAAACATGTCGGCAAAAACAACGCTAGAGCTTGTTACTCTAGACATCCCTCTGATTTCAAAAATCACAACAGTAATATCTTTTACAACAAAAAACTGCAAAATCTTATCCTGGAAGCGATCACTAGTTAATCTCCGACTAATATGTAGTGAGATGCCCTACGACGTAAGGTGATCTCTCCCCGGACCATCACAGACCCCCCATCAAACGATTGTGTTCTGGGACAGCGCCATCTGCAAAGCGCTCTCTACGACGCCTCGAGACTCTGATGCCTCATAGACCAAATAGCCTGGACCGCCAACTCGTCACGTGACCCTTCGAGGTTACGACGCACGACTTTCACAGGGTAGCTTAGCGTCCGGTTTGAAAGACAGTGAAAAGAAAGCACGCTCCAGTTATTTGTGACAATGGGAGGTGACAATGAACTGGATTTTCCAAAACTCCAAACTAAACTTAACAAAACTCATCGAAAAACATGTTCCATATGCACTTTAGCTGAGTTTATTTTAGCATTTTCAGAACTTACCTCGGCAATTTCGTCCATGTTTACAATCGACACCGGATATGACATCCCCCTGATTTCTGAAAGGCCAAGAAGAGCGGGGTAGTAGTTGCGCTGAGAAGGATAGCACGCTTTTCTGTACCTCTCTTCGTTCCTATGATGCGAGGGCCGCTACCTCGTAATAGAGAGAAAGAGCGGAGAGAGAGCTAGTTGGCGGTCCAGGATAAATGGTCTATGGATGCCTCCATCAGCAGGATCCAAGAAGAGGCGGGGCCCATATGTAAACAAGAATTGAGCTCAACGATGACGTAACCATCTCACATGTTGAGTGTACCAGGCACGGTCGGCAGCTGGATGGTTGGCAGTCAATGTTATTTTGCGGACTGGGCGTCTTTCACTCAAGTTGAAAGCGTGTAAGCAGTTTGTAACACTTTGATTTAAACTGACAACAGTGTGTGGTGGCAGCTCATGGTCGATGCCTGCTGCCTTTTCAGTAACCTTTCTTGCTGCATGACCTTCATTTGGATAAGGCGATCCTTCATTGCTGTGGTAACTGTAGGCCGACCATTACATTGTCGTTACTGCATGTACTTTGCCATTTGCTTGAAGCCATTCCTTCAGTCCGATGATGTTGTGGTGAGACACTGCAACACTCTGAACCACGTGCCTGGCAGAAACATCATATTGTAGCTATCAAACTGCCCTTGCTTTTTCCAAGTCGTTCCGTTTTCGTGATAGGGGTATGTTGTTTCATTGCATTAAAAGGTCAGTGTGTCATTTTACACACACACACACACACACACACACACACACACACACACACGCACGC
Source organism: Littorina saxatilis (assembly GCF_037325665.1). Classification (NCBI taxonomy): domain Eukaryota; kingdom Metazoa; phylum Mollusca; class Gastropoda; order Littorinimorpha; family Littorinidae; genus Littorina; species Littorina saxatilis. The sequence continues at coordinate 55,894,807 of NC_090248.1, read as the reverse complement.
ACGCACACACACACACACACACACACACACACACACACACACACACACACACAATGGTTCAGCACAATCACACGCATCAATCAGATATTGAAAACACGATTAATATCTCGCTGCCTTCTATGTATTGCGAGTGCAGGAACGAAGTAATATTGCGATGCAACAGGAAGTAAAATGCTATTGAAAACAGGGGTATATAAATCGTGTGCGCCTGTTCAGGGAGTTCATTTCGTGAAGACATCGTGCCGAAGCAGACATCACAGCCATGTCGTTGTTTGGATCGTACACCACTTCTTTCTTTCTGCTGTGTGTTTTTACACTTGGACAAAATGTTCTATCTCAAACAGGTAATTAAGCTTTGCGTTAACACAGTGTCAATTAACTAATCAACGAACGAACGAACGAACGAACGAAGGGCGGAACGAAGGAACAAACTAACTAGTTTAACTATAACTACCGAATAAACTAACTAAGCATACTTACTTACTTACTTACTTACTTACTTACTTATTTACTTACTTACTTACAGTAACTGTTTTTACTTGTGTGCTTTATATTTTAAAATTCATGAATCTGCATTGAAAACTTTATAAATTGTATTAGTTTCTTTCAATGTTTATTATTATTTAATTTTGAATTGTGTGCAGAATAATTTATTTATGTTCGTTTTGTGAGGCGCTTACACACACTGTATCAGCATTTGCGCCATATAGATATCCTGATCATTACTTACTTACTATACTTACCTACTTACTTACTTACTTACTTACTTACTTACCTACTTTTGTAATAAGAGATGGCATGGAAAAAACCACTTTGGTTTTTTGGCAAGCTATTTAATTCTATGTCAAGGTATTTGATACAAATCCTCAGAAAAAGTGGAGTAGTTTGTAAGTGGTTGGTGACATTCGCTTGCCCCCCAGCATAGTTCTGTGTAAAGCGCCAAGATACCAAGTCGCGTGAGACGAAATTAAACATTTTAGTCGATCTGTCGGGCTCACAGAATGAAACTGAACGCACTACATTTTTTCACCAAGACATAAGAGTTTTGTCAATCCACGCGGCAAGGAAATCGCTCACTTTTCCGGTGCAACACGAAGTAAAATTGACAAGCCAGTAAAGCGAATTGCGGTAAGCAGGAAAGCGCGATTTTCTGTATTCTTTTTAACTTTCTGAGCTTGTTTTGAATACAACATATCATATCTATATGCTTTTTTGATAATTGGAAATGATAACAAATCAGATGAAATCATTTTTGGATCGATATTTCTTCAATCTTATTTGTTGAAAAATGTAACCTTATTTCGTTATTTGTGATCACATTTTAAGAGTAAACATGACATATGTATTTATTTTTAGATTCAGAATTTGGTGAAGATTACAATGCAATCAATTTCAAATCTGTTTGCAAAACTTTTTAATAACAACTTTCATGAGCAAACTAATGAACTAATGTTTAAACTTCCGAGCTGCAATGCAACTCCACAGCCCGAACTACGTCAAAGATTGCTTGACTAAAATGTCAACCAATTTGGTTGAAAAATGATAGCGTGACAGTACGGTCTCAACTTTCACTAAAAGTCGGATATTACGTCATCAAAGATATTTATCAAGAAAAAGGAAAAACAACCTGGGGATATCATACTCAGGAACTCGGTCCAGCTGTTTTGTTATCTAAATCGCTCCACACACACACACACACACACACACACACACACACACACACACACACACATACACACACACACACACACACACACACACACACACACACACAAACACGCACACACATACATACATGTTTTAGAAAAGGAGGATTTTTGGCAGCAAATGAAGCCTGGAAGTACGGAAACGAGGACATAGAGGTGGTGAACAGTTACAAGTACTTGGGGCTAAATTTCACCACAAAATTGTCATTGACGCTAATGGTCAGCGATCTGGCCTCAAAGGCAAAGATAAGGACTGGCCAAATCCTAAGATGTTTGTGGAGGCTAGGCAACATACCTAGAAGCGTATTTTTTAAAATATATGACGCACAGGTCCTCCCGATCTTAATGTATGGATCTGAGCTGTGGGGATTCCAAAGGTTTGAAGCTCTTGAGAAAGCCCATTTGTTTGCATGCAAGAAGTTTTTGTGTGTTGGACGACAAACACCAAACAAGATGGTATATGGTGACTTAGGCCGCTATCCACTTTATGTTACTTCGTCGGTTCGCTGTATTAAGTATTGGCTGAGAGTGTTACATTTGCCAAGCGAAAGACTCCCAAGGAAAGCATATGACATGATGAAACATTCACAGGGTTATGGCAAGAAAACATGGTCTCATTATTTGAAAGAAATGTTATGCATGTACGGCTTTGGAGATGTCTGGCTGCAACAAGGTGTAGGCGATCTGAATCGATTTATAGCAGTATTCAGACAACGATTGTTTGATTGCTTCCAGCAAGACTGGCACGACAGCATCATGAACTCGGAGCGATTTGAATTTTATTCGCTCTTTAAACAAGAAATTCGCGCCGAAGTGTATATATATAGACCATATTCAGCTCCGCTGTTTTCGAGATGCATACATACAATTTCGATTTGGTATTTCACCCATAAACACTCACAAATGTCGCTATCGAACTGACGTTGTACCGGGCCTTTTGATTTGCCCTGTATGCAGAGAGGACGTGGAAGACGAGAAACATGTATTGTTTGTATGCAAAGGATATTGTGATTATAGACTTGATGTCAAAATACTAAGAGAAAAAACCCAGAGTGAAGATGCGAACAGTATTAGACGTGTTATGTCTGTAGATAAAGGAGATTCAGTGGTGCATGTGGCCAGATTCTTATATCGTGTTTTTCAAAAAAGAAAAAGTTGTTTGGACTAGTTACCCAATGTGGAACAGGTGAACGAGACGGCGATGTGTTATACATAGTTTGTGCCGTTGAATGTTAGAGCAGGTTTGATTGCAAATAATGTATGCTGGTGTAGTACACCTGTGTTGATGTTGTACCTATTCAAATTGTTGATTTATGCGCTGGAAATGTTTGTAGGTTAGAAAGAGAGAGAAAGAGAGAGAGAGAGTCTGTGCCGTGGAACGATAGAACATGATTGAAAGCCGATAATGTATGTTAGCACTGTAAACTTGTTTGTCGTTGCACCTATCCATATTGTTAATTCATGCGCTGGATATGTCTTTATGTTTAAGAGAAAGAGAGTGAGAGAGAGAGAGAGTGAGAGATTGCGTGCGTTCGTGTGAGTATATATGTTAGAGAGAAAGAGATAAAACCGGGTGATTGTCCATAAATACAAACACACGGCATGTATTACTGACCCCCCCTCCCTCCCCGTTGAAATGAACCTTGTGTGTTTAATCAATAAAATGTCTTACGTCTTACGTCTTACACACACACAAACACGCACACACATACATACATACATACATACATACATACATACATACATGCATGCATGCATGCATGCATACATACATATATACATACATACATACATACATACATACATACATACATACATACATACATACATACATACATACATACATACATACATACATACATACATACATACATACATACATACATACATACACGTACATGCATAGGCTTACATACACACACCACACCTACGTTTCGATTCCCAGTCTATGTTTAAACATTTATTCAAAACTTGACTAAACGTAAAAAATTAAAAAAATGCAAGCACAGTGCAAATGCTAATAAATCCAAAACGTTTTTGGACAAACATTTCGTGCCATCTCTGGCATTAGGTAACTAACTAATTCCCAATTAACTAACCCCCTATCTCTGTCTATGTCTCTGTCTTTCTGTGTGTGTGTTTGTGAGTGTGTGTGTATGTGTGTGTGTGTGTGTGTGTGTGTGTGTGTGTGTGTGTGTGTGTGTGTGTGTGTGTGTGTGTGTGTGTGTGTGGCTGATTGAACACTTGGATTTGCTTTTACTTAAATCCACACGTCCCTGTTTCTTAGGAAGTAACTGCACAGCAGGATATCACTGCAGAGAGCAATGTTATAGTGATGACTGCAAATTGAGTAAGTACCCTTGTTCAGACACATCCGTCTGTTCATTTACTGTCAAAGCACCATTGCCCTTCACGATTTGAGTTTTAATTCAGCTCATAGGCAAATAGGGTCATATTGAACTATAAAAACATATTATTAAGTATATTTATCGCACTCAAAATAGCTCTTTTGTTGAATGTAATGTTCTGAGCGTTTCTAAAGACATGAGCAAAAGTTAAATAATTATTTATTACAATAATTGTAAGCGGCAAGTATCACTGAAACTTGCGCAAGAAAAGTAGAACACAGCACAGTTATAGTCTATCTTTCTCTCCCCCCCCCCCCCTCTCTCTCTCTCTCTCTCTCTCTCTCTCTCTCTCTCTCTCTCTCTCTCTCTCTCTCGCTCTCTCTCTCCCTCTCTTTCTCTCTCTCCCTCTCTCTCTCTCTCTCTCTCTCTCTCTCTCTCTCTCTCTCTCTCTACCTTTCTCTCTCTCTCTCCTTCTCTGTCTCTCTCTCTCTACCTCTCCCTCTACCCCCCCTCTCTCTACCTCTCTCTCTTTCTCTTTCTCTATCGCTCTCGCTCACACATACATACACATACACAGACACTCACACACACACACACACACACACACACACACACACACACACACACACTCACACAAGCACGCACACACACACACACACACACACATACACACTAACACACACACGCACACACACACACACACACACTAAGACACACACACACACACACACACACACATACACACACACGCACGGGCGCACGCATACGCAATATATACACACAATCACACACTCGCACACACAGATACGCTCGCGCACTTAAACACATGCACGCACGACCGCCCGCGCGCGTGCTCACCAACATGCTTTAAATAACAAAGTTAATGGCAATTCTTGTTTCAGAAAATGTTGCTTTGTGCAAAAGTGTAGACTCTAGCACAGTCAAAATAGGCTACCAGCCAGCATGTGTGCCTGTGGACGGCATAACAGGCAATGACCGTGGTTGTTTGACAACAGCTGATGATGACTACAACACGTACTGGCGTGTGGACCTGGGCCAGAACTTCACCATACCGAACATTACCCTCTACGGACGTGCACAGTGTGAGTGCAAAAGATATACTCACATCTATGTATTACATTGCTTTTAATGGCTATTTGACCCATCAAGACTTACTTTAGGTGACCCGCTAAATGTTATAGCGCTCAGACCGGTGTAACACGAGACAATTATTCCATCCAAATTTTTACTCCCTTTAAAAACAAATTACCTCCCCCCTCCCCCCCAATAACACAAGAAAATTACTCCCCACGAAAGGTGTTTTCTGAGTAAACAGTTCGTACAAACATGTTACTCCTTTGACGAAAAATCTCGGATAAATTACTCCACCCTAACTCGAGCAATTTAACTGCCCACGGCATGTGTACGCAATGTTTACTCCCTTGTCCCCTGTTGTCCTGGTGTGGAAGGGGTGGGGGGGGGGGGGAGGGGTAGCGCGACATTCGTTTGCGCAAGATCACATATTGGCATTATCCCTTCGCCTGCATCCCATTTTCGCGTACGAGATTTTAACTGGAAGTTAAAATAAAAATAAAATGTCAAAGCGTCGTACGACAGGTGTACTCCGGAGTCAGTTTTTCTTTCGTGGAGTAAAAATGTCGTGTTACACCGGGACCCTTTTTTTCATCAAGCTGAAAATAACGTTCACCGGACACACACACACACACACACACACACGCACACGCACACGCACACACACACACACACCACACACACACACACACACACACACACACACACACACGCGCGCACGCGCACACGCAAACGTGTACACAAACAAAAACACACACACGCACGCATGCACGCACGCACGCATGCGCTTATGTTTACTCTTACTTGCAATGCATAATAAGATGGACACTGTTCACATGCAGGGTTTCTTCGGATGCTTGGCATAAGGATCTTTGTTGACGACCAGCTGTGCCACACTATCGGCAATGAATCGTTCTACGCTCAACATGTAGGCGACCCTGTACCAATCCACGTCCAGTGTAACCCACCACTCACAGGGCGTGTTGTCAAACTGGTCAAGAACTGTACTAGTAGGACAGGTTCATGCCAGCAACACACTTTTAGCCTGTGTGAAGTTCAAGTCTGGGGTATGTCGTATTATCATAGGTATCATTTAATATATTGTTTTGTCCTTTGTTTGTACAATTCACCTTTCAGATGATAATTAGTTTTTAAGATTAATACTACTTTTTACATTGTTTGTTTGTTATACTTTTGCTTTTTCCTACTTATTTCTTTTCGGCGGATGCGGGATGGGATCGTCGGATGAAGAAGAAAGCAAGTCGCGTAAGGTGAAATTACTACATTTAGTCAAGCTGTGGAACTCACAGAATGAAACTGAACGCACTGCATTTTTTCACAATGACCGTAGTCCGCCGCTTGTGCATAACGGAGTGAAACTGACGAGCCTGTTCAGCGCGGTAGTGGTTTCGCTGTGCTGCATAGCACGCTTTTCTGTACCTCTCTTCGTTTTAACTTTCTGAGCGTGATTTTAATCCAAACATATCATATCTATATGTTTTTGGAATCAGGAACCGACAAGGAATAAGATGATTTCGATTTCGGAAATTTAATTTTGATCATAATTTTATATTTTTAATTTTCAGAGGTTGTTTTTAATCCAAATATAACATATTTATATGTTTTTGGAATCAGGAAATGATGTAGAATAAGATGAACGTAAATTTGGATCGTTTTATATGAACAAAATTATTACAATTTTCAGATTTTTAATGACCAAAGTCATTAATTAATTTTTAAGCCACCAAGCTGAAATGCAATACCGAAGTCCGGCCTTTGTCGAAGAATGCTTTACAAAAATGTTAATCAATTTGATGGAAAAATGAGGATGTGACAGTGCCGCCTCAACTTTTACAAAAAACCTGATATGACGTCATTAAAAGTATTTTTCGAAAAAAGAAAAAAACGTCCGGGGATATCATTCCCAGGAACTCTCATGTCAAATTTCATAAAAATCGGTCCAGTAGTTTGGTCTGAATCGCTCTACACACACACACACGCACAGACAGACAGACACACACACACACACACACACACACACGCACACACAGACACAGACACACACACACACACACACACACACACACACACACACACACACACACACACACACACACGCACACATACACCACGACCCTCGTCTTGATTCACCCCTCTACGTTAAAACATTTAATCAAAACTTCACTAAATGTAAAAAAAGGGGGGGGGGGGGGGGGTTATCGAAATCGATTGTTTGTTCAGCGGTACCTGCTATGTAAGGACACCCTTAGTAGCAGACAGGTTCATGCCAGCAACATGCTTTTAGCCTATGTGAACAGCTCAGATCATGGGTCATTTTAACACCTTCACATTTAAATGCTTATTTTATAGCCATCCATTGAATTGAGAAGAAAACAAAGCATACTAAACTGCTAAGCATGAATCAAACAATAAGAAAATAAAAAGAACCAACAGCATCGTTTTGTATGTGTGGGTAGTAAACACGTTTTATTTACAAAACACGGCGGAAAATGGCGACAAATTTGTTGCACAGCGACAGATCACTTTCTTCAACCAAGGCCAGTACTTTCATACATGACAAAGGAAAGCAAATATGGCCTGAATAATAAAGTTATAGTGTTCCTTTGCGTGTCTGAGTGATAAACTGTTTTAACCAACTATCTTCTGAAACGTAATTGCACTCAGCAGATTTTGTCTTCCGCTCATAACTTTCGTGTCACACGGTCTTTGCGACAAACAGATAGATCGCATTCTCGCAGAAAATCATTGACAACACAGACCAGTCATTTTTAGCATTGCATTTGGGAAGGGCTACTGTTATAGTGTGTTTTAAGAAAGAAAAACATTACAGTATCGGCAAAACACGACCAAATAAGTTTTCGTGTCACAGCGTTATGGGCGTGAGATTGTGTTCTCACACTGTAGCAAAATCATTGACAACACAGACAAGTCAGTTTTAGCATAGACATTGGGAAAGGCTACTATTATAGTGTGTTTTAGGAAAGAAAAACATTATAGTATCAGCAGAACACGACCAAATCATTTGCGTTTTGGGCGTTATGGGCGTTTTTTCACACTGCAGATCATATCTCAAAAACTACGGAGTGGATCTTTATGAAATTTGATATGGATATTTTTGCCTGGATTTTCTCATAGAAGGTTTTCCCGTTTATTGATAGGACAGTTTGATGACGTCATATTTTACCGTTTGCCAAAAGGTCGAGGCAGCACTTTCACAGTTACAGTTTTTCATCAATTTGATCGAATTTCTTATCACACAATCTCAGATCTAGGCCGGATTATGGGATTGCATTTCAGTTTGGTCACTTAAAGTTTTGTTATTGAAATGTTTGTTCCAAATATGTGACCCTCCACAACGAAATGAGTCGCATGTCACCTCTCGCGGTTCTGCGCTAGGCTTTATTTTAGTCCGGGGAGTGTCTAGTAACAGTGTGAGGGTCACCATAGTCACAGGCTTATAACTCGAAAAGTGTTCACTCTATTCTAAAACGGTTTTCACCACTGGATAGAGAATAAAAAACTCTTTACGAAAATGTAAAAATATGAAAATCATGAAAAGGTGACATGCGACTCATTCCGTGGTGGAGGGTCACATATGTCATTTTTTCAAATTTAAAAAAACTAATATTTGAAACAAAAAAATTATATTGGTGTATTCCCTATTGCGTCCTGTATCTAAAACTATATAGTTTTGTTGTTTTGTATTGATAATTATGCTTAAAAATGAAGAAAACCGATAAATAACCACTATCTTTATTTATGAAAAAAGACACTTAAAAACAACTTCTATCTATTCCTTACCATTTTCTGATTCCAAATATATATAGTTTCATGGTGTTTGACGTTGAAAATAGGCTAAATCTTAACAAACTCGGATCGTTGAATGGAAATTATACTTCCAAGCTCCGTGCAGCTGACAACATGATAAAAACACGTCATTTCAAGTGTGGAACACGCTCATGACGTCATACTGAAAGGTGATGAATTATGGCTTCACCTTGCGATGTTTCATTTCAAACATGGTAACATTTTTAAAGGGGTTTCTTTCTCAGATTTCTGTTTACCCTCTGTCTGTCTCTCTATGTCTCCGTCTGTCTGACTGATTCAATTAAATGTGTAATTACTTAGTTTCGCAAAAGTCAAACTAAGTAGGATATACCTAATTGATTCAGGTCTCTAAATTCTTATTGTAAAATTGTGAGTTTTATTCAAAACAAATTTAATTGGTGTTTTAAACTCAATAATGGGGCATGCTGTGATGAGTGGAAGAATGTGTGCTTACGAGCAGAAAAAGCCCATCAAAGTCAAGAATCGTGTTTTTCTTTTTCTATTTTCACCTTGTAGCTTCATACAGACACTAAACAACAGTGTAGTTCCACTTCCAGTGCAATATCTTGTACTTTAATTTTGACCATCTGTGTAACACTTTATTGACCCATGATCTGAGCTGTTCACCTATGTGAAGTTCAAGTCTGGGGTATGTCGTATTATCATTAATGTCTTCTTTTTTTTTCTTTTTTTTTTACTTTAGCATTTTCATTTACAAAATACTAAAATGTCTCAACCCTAATTCACAAGTAAACATTACAATTGAATCAAAAGGTCTACCATATCTATACTTACTAATACATATTCAACAAAATACGATTAATTATTTTGTTTCTTGGGGTATGCATTCCTGGTAAATAACCGAACAATACATCATGTTCTGTTAATATCACATTTTTTCTCGTATGAAGAAATTTACATCTAACATGTTCCCAAAACATATAATTGATATTGTTTTGTCCTTTGTTTGTACAATTCACCTTTCAGATGATAATTAGTTTTTAAGATTAATGCTACTTTTTACATTGTTTGTTTGTTACACTTTTGCTTTTTTCATTTAGTCAAGTTTTGACTAAATGTTTTAACATAGAGGGGGAATCAAGACGTGGGTCGTGGTGTGTGTATGTGTGTGTGTGTGTGTGTCTGTGTGTGTGTGTGTGTGTGTGTGTGTGTGTGTGTATGTGTGTATGTGTGTGTGTGTGTGCGTGTGTGTGTGTAGAGCGATTCAGAGTAAACTACTGGACCGATCTTTATGAAATTTGACATGAGAGTTCCTGGGTATGATATCCCCGGATATGTTTTCATTTTTTCGATAAATGTCTTTGATGACGTCATATCCGGCTTTTTGTAAAAGTTGAGGCGGCACTGTCACACCCTCATTTTTCAATCAAATTGATTGAAATTTGGCCAAGCAATCTTCGACGAAGGCCGGACTTCGGTATTGCATTTCAGCTTGCTGGCTTAAAAATTAAATAATGACTTTGGTCATTACAAATCTGAAAATTGTAATTAAAATGATTTTTTTATAAAACGATCCAAATTTACGTTCATCTTATTTTTCATCATTTTCTGATTCCAAAAACATATAAATATGTTATATTGGGATTAAAAACAAGGTCTGAAAATCAAAAATATAAAAATTATTATCAAAATCAAATTTCCAAAATCGATTTAAAAACAATTTCATCTTATTCCTTGTCGGTTCTTGATTCCAAAAACATATAGATATGATATGTTTGGATTAAAAACACGCTCAGAAAGTTAAAACGAAGAGAGGTACAGAAAAGCGTGCTATGCAGCACAGCGAAACCACTACCGCGCTGAACAGGCTCGTCAGTTTCACTCCGTTTTGCACAAGCGGCGGACTACGGTCATTGTGAAAAAATGCAGTGCGTTCAGTTTCATTCTGTGAGTTCCACAGCTTGACTAAATGTAGTAATTTCGCCTTACGCGACTTGTTTCTACTTATTTTTTTGGCGGGTGCGGGATGGGATCGTTAGATGAATAAACAAGTCGCGTAAGGCGAAATAACAACATTTAGTCAAGCTGTCGAACTCACAGAATGAAACTAAACGCACTGCTTTTTTCACCAAGACCGCATACTCGTCAGTAGTTTCGTCAGTCCACCACTCGTGGCAAAAGGCAGTGAAATCGACAAGCCAGAGTAGTGCGGTAATGGTCGCGTGAGCAGGAGAACACGCTTTTCTGTATCTCAATTCTTTTTATCTTACTGAGTTTGTTTTTAATCCAAACATATCATATATATATATATGTTTTTGGAATCAGGGACCGACAAGGAATAAGATGAAATTGTTTTTAAATCGATTTCGGAAAATTAATTTTAATCATAATGTTTATATTTTTGATTTTCAGAGCTTGTTTGTAATCCAAATATAACATATGTATATGTTTTTAAAATCAGAATATGACCAAGAATAAGATGAAATTGTTTTTGGATCGTTTAATGAAAAATTAATTTCAATTACAAGTTTCCGATTTTTAATGACTAAACTCTTTTAATTAGCACCAAACTGAAATGCAATACCGAAGTCCGGCCTTTGTCGAAGATTGCTTGGCCAAAATTTCAATCAATTTGATTGAAAAATGAGGATGTGACAGTGCCGCCTCAACTTTTACAAAAAGCCGGATATGACGTCATCAAAGGTATTTATCAAAAAAATGAAAACAATATCCGGGGATATCATTCCCAGAAACTCTCATGTCAAATTTCATAAAGATCGGTCCATTTGTGTAGTCTGAATCGCTCTACACACACACACACAGACACACACACACACACACACATACACCACGACCTTCGTCTCGATTCCCCCTCTATGTTAAAACATTTAGTCAAAACTTGACTAAATGTAAAAAGAGGGGGTGGGGGTTGATAGAAATGGATTGTTCGCTCAGTGGTACCTGCAATGTAAGGACACCCTTAGTAGCAGCCATATTTGTTCTGGTCTATATATTGTAGTTCAGGATAAGGACAAGGATACGATTTCAAAAAGTTCTGTGGTGTTACCCTCATGGAAAATCGAGATGCTTTCTCACTGGGAAAAGCGAGCTGCTGTACACTATACGGCGCTACCCCCTGTTTTATTTTACATTAAGTCAAGTTATGACTAAATGTTTTAAAATTGACGGTACGGGGAATCGAGATGAGGGTTTGAAGTATGTGTGTGTGTGTGTGTGTGTATGTGTGTGTGTGTCTGTGTGTGTGTGTGGGTGTGTGTGTGTGTGTGTGTGTGTGTGTGTGTGTGTGTGTGTGTGTGTGTGTGTGTAGAGCGATTAAGAGAAAACTACCAAACCGATCTTCATTAAACTTTCTATGATAATTCTTAGGTATGATATCTCCGGCTTATTTGTCTTTTGGGGGGAAAATGTCTTTGATAACGTCATATCCGGCTTTTTGTGAAAGTCGAGGCCGCACTGTCACGCCCTCATGTTTCAACCAAATTGGTTTACATTTTGGTCAAGCAGTCTTTGACGAAGTCCGAACTATGGGATTGCATTGCAGTTTGGAAGCTAAATATTACTATTTAAAGTTGTCATTAAAATTGATTTTTTACAAACTGATTAATTTATTGATTGCATCGTATTCTTCTCAAATTCTGAACAAGTCGCGTGAAGCGAAATAAAGACATTTAGTCAAGATCAACACCACAAACCAATCATCGCCGAGACTACATTCAGATAGTCTCTGCTAACCACACCGAAGACCGAGACGGGTCACGCTCGCCTCCGTGAAGCACGCGTCCGTAGTACTTACTGAACCTAGTTCCTTTCATTTAGAGCATATTTTTAGAGTAAACATGACATATGTATATATTTTTGAATTCAGGAGAAGATGAGGAATACAACGCAATCAATTTTAAGTCTGTTTGCGAAAAATCGATTTTAATGACAACTTTAATGAGCAAACTCATTAATTAATTGTTAAGCCTCCAAAATGAAATGCAATACAAAATTCCGGGCTTCGTCGAAGATTACTTGACCAAATGAGAGCGTGACAGTGCCGCCTCAACTTTCACAAAAAGCCGGATATGACGTCATCAAAGACATTTATCCCAAAAAATGAAAAACATGGGTGGGGATATTATACTCAAGTTACCTGCCCACTGCGGGATCCCCGGAAATGAGAGAGCAGACAAGCTCGCCAAACTCGGAGCAGGGAGACCAAACAGACAACCCTGTCAGCTTCATGGAGAAGAAAACCCTCATCAAGGCAGTGTTTAGGCCCCAGAAACGGAAGGATGATTATCATCTCATCACGCGACATGAACAAGTCGTGCTGATGCGACTCCGCACTGGGCATAACCGCCTAAATGCACACATGTCCCAAAAGATGAAGCTGGTCCCTTCCCCTACGTGCAGCTGTGGTCTAGAGGGCCAGACCACTGAACACATCCTCCAGCGATGCACCATCCTTGAGAGTCTGAGAAAAACCGTGTGGCCAACTGCAGTCTCCCTCCACTGCAAGCTGTACGGAGGAAAGGAAGACCTGGAGAAGACAGCACCATTCGTCTCGCTGTCCGGGCTGACAATATAACTAGTGTGATCGACAAGAAGAAGAAGATACTCAAAAAACTCTCATGTAAAGTTTCATGAAAATCGGTCCGGTAGTTTTCTTTGAATCGCTGTACACACACACACACACACACACACACACACACACACACACACACACACACACACACATACACACACACACACACACACATACACACATCTCGACCCTCATCTCGATTCCCTCTCGATGTTAAAACATTTAGTCAAAACTTGACTAAATGTAATAAAACAAAGTATATACATAATTATGGCATGTTTCGCCTACGAATATAGGTTAGTTAGTAGTACTACGATTACAATTTAAGAAATCGATCCAATAATGATTTCATCACACCTTTTTAAAAAAATTAATTCCAGATTCCAAAAACATATTCATATAATATGTTGTTTTCAAAACAAGATAAGAAAGTTAAACAGAATACATAAAAGCGCGCTTTCCTGCTAGCTGCAATACGCTATTGTGCTATACTGGCTTGTCAATTTAACTTTGTGTTGCACGGGAAAAGTGAGCGATTTTTTTGCCGCAGGGATTGTTATGTTTTGGTGGGAAAAAATGCAGTACGTTCAGTTTTAATTTTTTTAGTTTGACAGATTGACTAAATATTGTATTTTCGCCTTACGCGACTTGTTTCTTCTTGTTCCTGCATGCGTGTATTCATGTTTCCAAGCCATGAGACTTTCGCTGTGAACTTGGGTTCTTTATCGTGCGCATACGTGCTTACTGGGGTGTTAGGCGACCGAGGAGAGTCTGCACAACTAAGTCTGGGAAATACATCCCTCGCCGAACGTGGGGATCAAACCCACGCCGATAGCGACAACTGGCTTTGCAGCCAGCGCCCCTACCGACTGAGCTATTTCCCCGCCCTGGTGGGTTGGCCTCTAATGACATAATCAATCCTTCCAGGGAGGTGTCCTCTTTTCGGAGTGGTCTCATATGGCACCACTTTAACGGAGCTGTACCTTTCATAATCACTCCAATGTGTTATGCATAAAGAACATTGTTTTTTTCTGCAGAAGAAGACACGGCACCAATCGAAGAAATATGTTTTCCTGTGACCGTGGTAGCAGTAACTATTACAGTTGCAGTTGCTGTCGCCTTCGTTGCCGTGGGTATCGTAGTCTGCGTCTGTATGAGGTGAGTCTTTCGTCACTCAATTTCACAATTTTCAAAAATAAACGAAGGAATAAAATGGAAGGTTAGCCCACCACACAAACAAAACAAAACTTGACTAAATGTAATGATAGTGGGACGATGATAAATGTTTTTTGAACGCCCCCTCGGTTAAACCATACGGGGCATGTTCCCAGGTGTTACCCCGGCTTTAAAGGATTTAAAAAAAATGATAATAATAAATTAAGGAAAAGGGGTGCCGCGAAGGAGATTTGGCTGTCGTGGACGTTCTGGGACGTTAAACCGGTAGCTGAGTTGGTGGAGCTCTGGACTTGTGATCCTCGGGTTACGGTTTTAAATCCAGACCTGGATAGACAACCGTCAAGTGTATATATGTGCCATTCTGAGATACGTGCAGTTGGCTGATGACGCTAACACACGCACACACCTTGGAAACTGTCAGCATTTTCCAATTTTGAACTATACAACACCGGGGACTCTGTTACCCCTGTTTTCATCCAGTGCCATTTGCAGCCAGAAGAACCACTAAAGTCTTGTAGACAACTCTTCTTTTTCTTCTTCAATTTTCACCCCGCCATTTAGGCAGCCATGCACCGCTTTCAGGGTGTATTAGTATGCTCGTAATTATATAACCCGGATTACAAGATTGAAACTTAAGTGATTGGTACCTTTAAACACTGAGGCAAATATCGAAACTGTGCCAAGCTTTCAGAATTATCAAACAGATACATGTATCTTCGACGTGTATTTTTGTGTGTGGTGAAAAACGTATATGCACTTTCGCTAGGCTGCCCAAAGAACAGATGTTTTTACATGGCGACATCTCAGTCAGCCGTCAGCGTGGCGTATGTGGCCGTAGTGATAGTAAACTCTCTGACGTCCGTACTTTTCGGAAGAAAAAGGTGTCATATCGAAGAATTATGCATATATACACATCGGATACCTTTTTTTGATCTAATGATTCAGATTGTTCACATAATATAACAGTATACATATGTGTCTTAGTGCTGAAGGGTTTTTTGTTTGTTTTTGTTTTAAACATATAGATATGATATGGTGGCTTTTTTCGTTTTTTTTTTTTTTCTTCTCTTTCTTTTTTTCACCTCTTTCTCATCTTTCTACTTTTTTGGCTCACGTAAGTGTAGCCTATGCGATGCTAACTTTTGTCTGTCTGTGCGTTCGTGCGTATGTATGTATGTATGTATGTCTGTGGTAGAAACTTTAACATTTTAAGACGTCACATTATGACGTAAGAGGGTTAGACGTCACGCGAAGGAATTACTGAAAGTCTCGGTCATTGTTATTTTGAGCGGGCCGAGACTAGTTGGCAGTCGTGTCCCTGTAAGTAGGCTACATGCAGACAGACAGATCTAGATCTAGTGTCTCGCTTTCTTGCACAGTGTCACCTATGCTTACTGTGTGTGTGTATGTGTGACGGAGTCAGGGCCGGACCCAGGGGGGGGGGGGGGGGGGGTTCCAGGGGTTCCGGAACCCCACCCCTGGAAAAAGCATGTACCTTGCTTTGACTTTTACTAGTTTTAGCACCAAAACAATGCTGCTCTTAACCCTCAAAACAAGGCCCAGAATGCACCAGATTGCACAGATTTTAACCGTTTTTCAAACATTTTCCGGGGGAGCATGCCCCCGGACCCCCCTAGTTCGCGCGCCTGCTTAGCAGGCGCGCGCTTGTGGCTTTGCCACTTCGCTGATTTGCCCCCCCAAAAAAGGAGGAACCCCCCCTTACAACTCATTTGGTCCGGCCCTGGGAGTGATAGAGTTTGTGTTACTGTTTGTCGATTTCTTACGTGAGCCTTGAAGGCTTCGCCTCTTGTTCTTCTATTTTTTTCTCTCTCTTTACTCTCGCTTTTCTCTTTCTTTGTTCTTTGTTTGCTTTTTTCTTCTCTTCTTTTTTTCTCCTCTTTCTCATCTTTCTACTTTTTTTCTTCTTATTATTTTTCCTCTTTTTCTTGTTCTTTGTTCTTTGCTTTTGTTCTTCTTTTTTTTTCCTTCGCTGAAGGGCTGCTCCTCTAGCACAGCGCGCAAACTCCGTTATGCATTTCCGGAAATCGTCTGTTTAAATTTGCTCTTGAGTAATTCTGTACTTTTTAATACATGCAACAGAAAGAGACGTGGCAAAAATGGCACAAACAACATTAACAAGACCGACGGAGTCACTCCTGCTGCGGAATATCCTGGAATGCGAACAGGTACTTTAGTTTTGAACCAATTGTTTCAGATAGACTGAGAATCGAGATGAGGGTGTGTGTGTGTGTGTGTGTGTGTGTGTGTGTGTGTGTGTGTGTGTGTGTGTGTGTGTGTATGTGTGTGTGTGTGTGTGTGTGTGTGTGTGTGTGAGTCAGTACGTATGTACAACTGGATCTATGCGTTGCTGAATTTGAAAAGTCTGTCCTGTCTGAACGCCTGTCAAGGCTATAATTAATTCACATCCCCTTCTTATCATATACTCTCAGGTGACAAAGACTCATTGAGTACAACGGATAATGTCGACGAGATCATCGGGGAGAGAGGCCATTACTAATACGAACCACTGAGCCATAGGGACCACACATACGTCAACGACATCAAGCTGTATACCAGCCCTGTCTTCACAATGAGGGAGGAGGGAGGAGGGGAATTTTGAATATACTTGCTGTTTACTCCCATGTGTATGGTATGCAGTGGCGGCTCGGTATGATGCCTTTGTCTGTCGAAAATCTGCATATCGGAGCCACGATTTTCTGGCAATAGCCTGCAGTGATCGCTGAACGCGCGTGTTTCCCAAACTCACGTGACCTCAAATGAAACGCACGTGACCTGAGGCAAAACACGTTGTTGGCGATCAATGGAGGCAAGCGTCCATTGCCGCAAGAAATCATGAACTCTGATATATACGTATTTCGAAAGAAATGGGGTCATATCGAGCGGACACCTCTTAGCATCCCCATCGAAGTCAGTTATTCGCTGCAGTTGCTGGTTTTGGCTGGTCGACCACTTGTTATTGTTTGACTTAAATTCTGATTTGCACCTTTTCCACAACGCAAGAATATCATAACATCTATTTCAATAAAAGCTTGCAGCTTCCACACACGCACAAACACACACACACACGCACACACTCACACACCGGATTTTTGGATTTGGCTACCTACCAAAAGTGACATTACCACCCGCCTCAGACAATACATTGGTATATTTTCTAAGAACTGACCAATAATCTACAGATCATATGGGCGATACAAACACAGACTTATTCCATTTTAGAAATTATGTACACAACAATCTTAATCCAAATTTAGTTACCTAAAATTAAAATTTTAAGCAATCAATTTGACCAGATTACACATAGTAAGGGTTGCAAAATGTTTGCAATAGGTTGAACATATTGCCGACTTTAACATTTGCTTTAATTATCACGGTATTTTGGGTGGTGAAAAAAACCCGTCTCTCCTGACATGCAGTCGCATACTAGCCTCGTAGTTGAAAAACGAAAGAATGAAACTCATTTGAAAAAGTGCTGTAAATACTCTTCGGCAAAACGGTTTTGTTATTTGCTTTGTCATCGCACTCTTTAGACCTTACTATAACGTGTCCAAAACAAGTTTTATCAAAACAAGGCACACTGATACATTTTGTAATATTTTGGATTATCTCTAAAAAAAAAAAAAAAATGATGGTTGTGATCGCCTAAGGAATAATGAAATGGCTGGTTAGCTTTGCATTTGGCTGCTGCCATGTCCATTTAACCATAAGAGATCAGCATGATAATGCAGTGCCGGTTGACTGTTGGGGGGGATGGGTATCAATTTTGTTCTTAGTTGACTCGTTTCATAAGCAAGCCTACTACAACAAATATATGCTTATGCAAAACCATAATCAAACAAACAAATGTCAACACCCATGTAGCTTTCATTGTCTTTGACTTCCATTTATTATTTTGTGTCAAGAATTCCATTTTGATATAGTAGCTCAAATATATGACAATACGACGCTTAATGTATTTTAAGTAACCATTGTAATGTATCAAAATGTGACGTTGTTGGCACCAGTTATTTTGAGAACTATTTTGATGTAAAACAGAGAGTCTTACTTGAATATTTTATGTATTCATCATGAATAGAAAAACTTGGATAAGTGATGCCCTTTATGTTGTTGTTTGTTGTTATTAAAAAAAATGCGTTTTTATCTGGTGTGGCCAATTTGTTTGAAAATGGCGGGAAGAATCTGAATGCTGATGTAAAACAAGGTGAAGAACACAAATTAATGTGACTTAAGATTTCTACAAAAAAATTGTTTGCTCCATGAAAACAATATTTGCACACTTTAGATAACCATTATCAGCGAAAAAATGTTTTAAGCAAATGCTCTCAGAAATATCTGTACCAGGTTTTATCACAATCCGTCCAGTAGTTTTTGAGAAATGATTTTCACATACAGACAGACAGACACACACACACACATACATCGATAGACAAACCTCGCTCTCCGCTCTTGTTAAGACATTCTGTCATTTCTTGACTGAATGTAAAAAGGCAGACTGTGTGTGTGTGTGTGTGTGTGTTTGTGTGTGTGTGTGTGTGTGTGTGAGTGTGTGTGTGTTTGTGTGTGTGTGTGTATTTGTATGTGTGTTTGTGTGTGTGTGTGTGTTTGTGTGTGTGTGTGTGTGATTGTGTGTGTGTGATTGTGTGTGTGTGTGTGTGTGTGTGTGTACATAAAGTGTAAGTTTGAAAGTGTTTACAGCAATTTTCAACAACAGGCGATATAAGTGGGTAGAACAGGAAGAAAAACTGTGCAAAGAACAAGCTGGACTTCGGAAGGGATATTCACACTTATCAACAAGAGACTCAACAGTAGAAGAGGAGGCAAAATATACTTAGCACTCATAGGCTAGAAAACAGCTTTTGACACTGTTAACCACGAAAAAGTATGGGAAATACTGGAAAAAATACGCACATCCTCAAAAATGACAATAATTCTGAAGTCAATGTATTATTCTGTACAGTCTTGTGTCCGATTGGGAACCAGTGTATCTGCATTTTTGCACTGACCCCTTGGAGTCAAACAAGAATACAGAATACAGAATACAGAATCTTTAATTGCCCAAGGTTGGGAATTTGTGATGACATTGCGAAACATTTCAATCCAGCCATATACACCAGCACACGCATCATTTATACAAACTGATCAACAACATTAATTTAAAAACAACACTGGACAGCGTAAGTATAAAAATACATTCACTAATACTAGCAGTATACACTCGAGCTTCCTTGCCTCAAGTCACACGCACGCGCACACACATGCACCCACACACACACACACACACACACACACACACACACACACACACACACACACACGCACACGCACACACACGTCACTGCCTCATGCATTTGTATAACGTGACAGAAGGCTGCCTTTTAAGCCCCATACATTTTTCTCTACTCATTTCGGAAGTTGCCGACTTTGTTAGAAGTCATGGCTGGTTACGATGGCATTTTCTCTCTCTTGTTTGCGGATGATGTTGTTTTGGTTGCCTCAACCCCATCAGGGTTACAAAACCAGATCAGTAATCTGGAAAAAGCATCAAAGTCACTTGACCTGTGTGTAAATTTAGAGAACACAAAAGTAATGGTTTTTCAGAAAGGATGTCATTGTTTATGGTTTTATGACGAACATGAAATTGAGATCGTTAACAGTAACTACTATTTAGACTATACACTTACCACCAATTTATCAACAAAGTGTGCCCGTGAAGAAGTTGTCAATAAAGCAAAGGGTAAAACCGTTTACCTAATAAAAACAAGCAGTTCGCTTGGGAGTTTTGATACCAAGTTGGGTTTTTTCACCTTTTTGACCCGCAAATTTAAGCCATCGTTATTGTACGCCGAAGGGATATGGGGACTAAAAATGCCTGAACATATTGAATCAGCACACCTTTTTGCATGCAAGTAGTAAGCAGTATAGTATAACCCCCAAACCACACGACCTTTGGTGAAACAGGAAGATACCTTCTGTACACAACATTGACAGAACATTTTCTTGTTTTGGATACTGGATCAAGTTATTACAGATGCGCATGTCTGGATTTCCAAAGCAGGCCAATACAATGATGAAAAACTGTATTAATACACCTGAACCAAGCAACAACAAAAAAATGGATTTATTGTATTAAAGAATGTCTGAATTAGGGGAAGGGCTCCTAATATGGACCACTTTTTGTTTCATGCTAATAACTAGCTTGTTTTCTTGCGAAGAAGTTTCATTTTGTGTTTGGTAGTCCTTCTCTCTTAAGTGAACCGTTAGGCCTAATTAGAGTGAAATAGCTTTGATAGACATTCAGCAAAAATTAAATACAGAAAAAATCCCAAAGGCTCAGGCTCCTAATATGGACCAGTGAAGCGGCCTTCACGAATCACTGTCAAAAGCCCCCTATACTTCAAAATAACATGATACAACTTATTGTGCATGTCAGACTAATTCAAATATGCTTTAGATTTATCTGTTTCGGGTTGATGAGAGCATTATTTGAAGCACACCAGGAAACTAAAGAAGCATATCAAAAACAGTGAAAATAAGTGAAATTATCAACTTCCACAAAAAGAAGACAATTTGATATATTTTTTGTAAAGCTCGAGGGCTAGTTATAGGTTATTTTCAGCAAGCTTCTCAATGAATTAATGAAAATAGCCTTTAGCTTTTATTTTCTTCGATTTGTTGAAGGTGGTCCATATTAGGGGACTCACACATACTTTGAGATTTTGCTATTATTTTTTGTTTGCAGTAGAAACTCAGGGTCAAAACTGCTAAAATGTAACAAATACGGTCTTAGCTGTCATATATAGCAATTTTTGTGTGATAAAAGCTTTGGCTGTGGACAGAAACGAGTCCGTTTCAGGCGTCAAAGTTGGAGTGAACGCTGCCAAAAGTGAAAAAAAGATAAAAAGCCTAACGGTTTTAAAGTTTGTGTTTCTGCAACTGTTTTGACATGCGCAAGTTATCCAGATAGGGTGAATACAGCGAATGAAATTGTTTTAGCGCTCTAGCGCCGTTAGTTTGTCAGATCAAGAGGTGGTCTATATTAGGAGCCGGTCCATATTAGGAGTCCTTCCCCTACACGGATTTGAGGATGTATCGACAAACGGAGGAGTCGCGAATGAAGCTGCATTCCTTGCCGCTTTGAAATAGAAAATAATTACTCGTTTAAAGGATGAATGATGGGCAGCAGCAACATCATTGTAAAGATACAGCACCTATTCAGGTTTTAAAGTCGACCACAGTCTTGAGACATACCTGAATGAAATCACCATTAAAACAAATCAGAGACACTTACATCATTTTTCGCCTCGTAGTAAACGAGTTGGGTATAAATAAGCGATATACTGCTGTGAACCCTGAAGCTAAGAATTGTCCGTTTTGTCCAGACACTCTTAAAGACGACCCGCACTTTTTGTTTGCATACCCGCTGTTTTCAGAACTCCGCGAAAAGGATGTAATGGAAATGTCAAACGGAAGGAGAACAACCGTACTGTCCCTAAAAACACTTTTGGAAAACCCCTGCACTTGCCATGTTCATTGGCTCACGTAAGTGTAGCCTATGCGATCGTAACTTTGTCTGTCTGTGCGTGCGTGCGTATGTGCGTATGTGCGTGCGTGCGTGCGTGCGTGCGTGTGTATGTCTGTGGTAGAAACTCTAACAATTGAAGACGTCACATTACATTGACGTCACATTATGACGTAAGAGGGTTAGACGTCACGCGAAGGAAGTACTGAAAGTCTCGGTCATTATTATTTTGAGCGGGCCGAGACTATTTGGCAGTCGTGTCCTGTAAGTAGGCTACATGCAGACAAACAGATCTAGATCTAGTGTCTCGCTTTCTTGCACAGTTTCACCTATGCTCTCTCTGTGTGTGTGTGTGTGTCTGTGTGTGTGTGTGTGTGTGTGTGTGTGTGTGTGTGTTACTGTTTGTCGATTTCTTACGTGAGCCTTGATGGCTTCGCCTCTTGTTTTCAATGCTCTCAAATGAAGGGACGAATGCGTCAGTTGAATAAAAGGTAAGATTGCTAAATGGAACATTGTAATAGAAAGCTTTTTGACATTGCACCAGCACATCTCTACTGCCAGAAGTGCAGAAACGGCGATCCGGATGTTAAAGATCAACTCGAAAGTGTATTGACAGTAACGGAGCCATAGTGAGTTGAATTATCTGCAAAATATACTGGTGGACTGTGTGTTTGTTTCCACGTTCAGTGAAATATGTACCGCGCACAATGACTGTTTGTTCGAACGAACACATGAAAAACAACTTTCTGTAAAGCTTTTGACGAGTTGCCTTGGAGTCAGCTCGTACAACCTCAAGTTGAATGCAGCGGTACGATTTTGTCTAATGTGAGAACATCTTCGAATGCACATTCGTGGTCGGCTTTGTAAGCAAACAAGCGAAGCAGGATTTTGGCGACGAAAAGCAGTGCTGACACTTTCTTTCCTTTCACAGCAAACGTTCAATGTACGGCCGTATGAACCTCAATCACCCTCAATGGTATTTTATACAAGTTGGTTCTTGCAAATCAACGCACAAAGATTCAATACATGGCGATTGAACAGATGTGCACACGAGAAATCGTGAGAGCGTAGGTCAATAAATGATGATTTCCCTATAGTAGAAGTGCTATAATTATGGAGATGGAATTGCTCTATGTAATGAAACGTTGTTTGTTATTCAAGGCACAACCAAACAAACCACGTTAAAGGACTGATGGTTTGAACGTTCACCGGGCTGTCGACTTTCCCTAAATATGTTGCCGTGTTACCTGTGAGTCAGCTCCACAGCCCGAAATCTCGACTTTAGGCTCTCCTATTCAATTCCTCATAATACTGTCTTGGAATTAAGATCAAATGTGACCCTCCACGACGGTAAGAGTCGCATGTCACCTTTGCATGATTTTCATATATTTACATTGTCCTAAAGAGTGTTTTATGCTCTATCCAGTGGTGAAAACCGTTTTAGAAAAGAGCAAAAACTGTTTGAGTTATAAGCCTGTGACTAAGGTGACCCTCACACTGTTACCAGACACTCCCCGGCCTAATATAAGCCCAGCGCAGAACCGCGCGAGGTGACATGGACTCATTTCGTGGTGGAGGGTCACAAATGGTGTCTTTGGTTTGAGTGAAAGAAAGTATTCATAGCAGCGAAATAAACCAAAGACTGTGAGCTAGCTATTTCTTGATGACAGGCAATAACTACTCTTTTCATTCTATTGACAGCAAATATATAATTTAGTGTTGTCAAATACCCTCAACTAAACACAAATCAACTCTTCGTGTGGGTGTTGGAAAGATTGATGCATGCACAAACATGCCCAGCGACTTACACAAACAAATGCGATACAACAAATAGTTGAATGATGTATCGATTCCTTGTGTAAGTATGCAATGAGTGAATGCAGCGATCATATTGGTACTGTCCCCATAATAGCAGTGAAATGTGAAAGTTGCTATGTACAATTTTGCCAGCGGTAATCTTAACAATGCACAACGAAATAATTGCCACTTTGAAAAGATGTTTGGTTATTGAACAATATATCTCACATGACTTTCTACTGTCTCTAAACATAATATTCTCAAGTTTCTTGGGAGAAAGCTCTGTGATCTAAGGCTCTCGACCTCAAGCGCTCTTCTGTAATTGTCCCTAATAAGATTTTGGCTTTGAATGCAAAGATGGGCTCTCGTCTTTTATTGAGAAGGTCTTTGAAGGTACTTTCACCGTCGCCTTTGATAGCCAAACAGCAGGATTTTGGCAAAGACAAGCAGCGGTAACTCTTTTCTTTCCGCTCACAGAAAACGTTTGATGTGTTGCCGTATGGACCTCAATCGCACCTTTAAATGTGTTCTTTAAAATAATGTGTTTAGACATGGGAGTACTTGCCAAATAACATAGAATGATTTATTATAAAGTGAGCAAACAGAGATAAGTGACAGAGAGATTGATAGATTTCGCGAGTCTGTGAGTGAATGCAGATATATTAATAGTACTATCCCAACGTTAGCAGTGAAAAGTGAACGTGACATTGCTTTATGAAATGCACCAGCGTTTACGGGCGGGGAAATAGCCCAGTCGGCGTTGAATGCAAATTATGGCTCGTGAAACGCGAATTGACAAAGTAAACAGCCAATAAGGCTGGTTCTTTGTATGTAGAGCCATCGCGGCTTTAGATTCGTGTTTCCCAGGACAACAATTGTAAACATTCACTCTCAAAGACCCAATCAATATTGATCCATAAAGGTAAAACACTCGCGATATTTTATTTGACTTGTGTTGTATACACTCTCCTCAAGCTTATCCCTGGAGGCTGAAGTTAGTGTCCATATAAAACTCATCCGCTGGGTTTCTCGGCCATCTGCCTTAATATGAGGTTTTTAGGTCAAAGGAGGGAAATTCAGTCTTCAAACAATGTACACTTGTCTGTCCTTTTAGTTTATTGTTTTGCGTTTTTCGAGTGGTTCGTCAGCTTCAGAACCGCGAATTTCTTTGTTTCGTTAGGATCGTCTCTGAACGTTCATAAAAGGCCCAATAGCTAGGTTATTTGAATTACAGTCTAAACGGGTACCTAGTTGATAGATGGTATGTTCTTAAAATCTTTGAATGGGAAATGGTACTCAAAGCCCCACTCCGCCTCACATGAGGCTTACAAAATGATTGAATTTTTCACGAAATAGGCAGTTCTGACCTTATGGAACACACTTGCAATTGCATTTAACAGAATTAAATGACAACGGAAAGCAGCTAGGATGTTCCTGAGCAGTAAGCGTTCAAAGCGAAACAACAGGAAAGCGAGACTGTCACACAGTATGTCACTAGACTTCGCCAATTAGCAAGAGACTGCGACTTTGGTAATGGGACAGATGATTTCATCCGAGATCAGGTGATCGACAAGTGTTCATCAACTCCGCTGAGAACAAAGCTACTCGCTGAAAAAAACTTAACTCTGGCAAGATGTATTGAACTAGCCTCTGCAAAAGAGCTGTCTGAACAGCAAGCATCAGCAATTGCTGCTGACGAGAAAGTTGTTGCTGCTAAGCACTCATACAATCGACAGAATCAGTGACACCTTCCAGCACATCATGATTCATCTCTATCTTACAGTCAACATCGCAGTCAGAATCCAGCAGTCCAGTGTGATCGGTGTGGTTCAAAGACACATTCAGGTTCCGAATGCAGGTGTTCGCGTCAAATAACCTGCTACAAGTGTCATAAACTTGGACATTTCGCTTCGATGTGTAAATCGAAACCAGTTAACAAACCTCCGCAGAATCGCCGTACCCGCAGACCTGTCCACTTTCTCAATGATGGTGACCAGACTACAGACAACGTCGGCACGACATCAGAAGAGGAATACGAGGACTATGTTTTCACGATCGCACCAGCAGACGGTACAGTGAAACTTCTCATCGAAGAAGAACCAGTCGAGATGATCGTTGACTCTGGAGCCTCCTGCAACATCATCAACTCTGCCGTAGCAGCCAAGCTGAAGCGCCGAGGCCTTGAATTCGAGTCCTGCCACAGAACCATTCATCCGTATGGTTCACCGCCTATCCTCGCACGCAGGTGCACCACCGCTGATGTTCAGATTGCTGGTCGTACACCAGTTACTGCTGAGTTCCTGGTCATTCCTGGATCTTCACCTTCTCTACTTGGAAGATCGACGTCTGAAGCGCTAGGCATTCTTCACATTGGCGTAAACCACGTTCGTCAAGATCAAGACCCTCTCAGTCAGTACCCAGGTATCTGTGATGGCATATGGAAACACTTTGAAGTAGCCCTCCATATCGACAAGACGGTGCCACCAGTAGCCAGAAAGCACAGCCGAATTCCGTTTCATTTGCGAGACAAAGTTGCAGCAGAACTCAAGAAACTCAAAACAGAAGATGTGATTGAGAAAGTTTCAGGACCTACAGAGTGGATGTCAAGAATAGTAGCCGCTCCGAAACCCCAAAATCCGAATGACATAAGAATTTGTGTCGACATGAGGGAAGCCAACAAAGCAATTCTCAGAACACGTCATGTTACACCCACTCTTGAAGAACTCGTCTCTGACATGAACAACGCCACTGTCTTCAGCAAACTTGACCTGAGATCAGGGTACCATCAACTCGTTCTCAGACCAGAGTGCCGCTACATCACTACCTTTTCAACTCATTGCGGACTGTATCGCTACAAACGTTTGAGTTTTGGTGTGAACCCTGCTGCAGAAGTTTTTCATCACACCATACAAACTGTCATCGAATGCGTCACAGGTGCTCGCAACGTCAGCGACGACATCATCATCTTCGGTCGTGATCAAAGAGACCATGATCGTATGCTGCATGAAACGCCCTATCTCATGTAGAACAGCGCTACTCTCAGACGGAAAGAGAGGCGCTCGCAGTAGTCTGGGCATGCGAACATTTTGACATATACATTCGAGGAACAAGCTTCAAAATGATCACAGATCACCGACCGCTGCTTAACATCTGGGAAAAACCATTTCCACCTGCACGCATTGCCAGATGGTCTCTACGTCTC
The DNA here is from genome assembly GCF_037325665.1 of Littorina saxatilis. Classification (NCBI taxonomy): domain Eukaryota; kingdom Metazoa; phylum Mollusca; class Gastropoda; order Littorinimorpha; family Littorinidae; genus Littorina; species Littorina saxatilis. The sequence goes on along the minus strand of NC_090248.1, from coordinate 55,867,545 downwards.
CAACCCTACACATGGAGTACAGGCCAGGAAAAGACAACCCTGTAGACTATCTGTCTCGTCACCCTGGTCCCGCCACAGCGTCATCTCATGAAGAAAAGATAGCAGCAGAGTGTGTCAACTTCACTGCTATGTCGTCCACTCCTGACGCCATCACGCTTGAAGACGTGCAAACAGCAACCGCAAACGATCCAGTCCTTCAAGCCATCATGAAATGTGTGAACAGTGGTCGCTGGCATGAAAACACTCATGGTATTGCCAAAGAAACATTCACATGTTTTCGCAACATCAAGGACTCACTGTGTGTAAACGCTCAGCAAAACATTCTTCTCAAGGGCTCACAGCTTGTAATACCCTCTTCTCTTCAAGCTCGTGTCGTTGATCTAGCACACGAAGGACATCAGGGAATGAATAAAACCAAGGCCCTTCTCAGAAGCAAAGTCTGGTTTCCGGGAATCAACGCCGCGGTTGAGTCAGCTGTGCGCAGTTGCATCCCATGTCAAGCAAACAACAACCGTCGTGAACATCAACCGCTGCTCATGTCCAACCTACCATGCGGTCCATGGCAAGAACTCAGCATCGACTTTTGTGGTCCTCTACCATCTGGTGCATTACTTCTGGTCATCACAGATGAGTACTCCAGGTACCCAGTAGTTGAAGTTCTCCAGAACACTACAGTTGAGGCTGTGATTCCTGTTGTCGACAAAGTGTTTTCTCTGTTTGGCTACCCTGCACAGGTGAAAACTGACAACGGCCCACAGTTCATCAGTAAGCTGTGGAAACAGTTCATGCAGTCATGTGGAGTGAAACACCGACGCATTACTCCTCTGTGGCCGAAAGCAAACGCTCAAGCAGAAACGTTCAACAAACAGCAACACGCACGCACACATGATAAAGGCTGTTCGCTCAGCCCACGTTCAGAGAAGAAGCTGGCGACAAGAGCTCCACAGATTCTGCAGAGTCTACAGAGCAACACCACACTGCACCACGTCGTTCACTCCTTACTTCCTCATGTTTGGTCGGGAACCGAGAACGAAGCTGCCAGAAGTCCAGTCTAACAGTTCACAACATCCTGCTGATGCAGAAGTGCGTCTGAGAGACACATTTGCAAAGCAGAAAATGAAGTGTGCTGCCGACAAGCGACATCATGCCAAAGACTACAACATTGAGCCTGGTGACAGTGTTTTGGTGAAGCAGATGAAGCAGAACAAACTCTCCACTAATTTCAATCCAACACCTCTTCTTGTGACTGATACCAAAGGTTCCATGATCACCGCACAGAAGCCTGATGGGTCGACCGTCACGAGAAACTCTTCCCTTTTCCGTCGACTGCCGCCATCTGTCACACCACAAGTGGTCTCCAACAAAGAGGACGCACCAGTTACAGAAGCTGAAGAGACAACCAGGACTGACCACGAAGAAGCCCCAACTGCTGGTGAAACTGATGACGATGTTCCGCCAAGCACTACACCTTCTTCACACGGTTCAGTTCCGCCTGCCAGTATTAGCCCACGTCGGTCCAAAAGAAATCGCACTTTTCCACAACACATGAAAGACTATATGTGTGTTTAAAGACTGAAGTGCAAGATGTGAAAACATTTCCAGATAACAATCTAGAAATCCAAGTTTTAGTGTGTTAATATTCTCTTATCAAAAAAAAAGAACAACAAACAAGAGACAGACAGTAATCATGCCGTACAATTAAGTTGTTTCTTAGTTCAGTTTGATGCCTTTTAAGCCCCATACATTTTTCTCTACTCATTTCGGAAGTTGCCGATTTTGTTAGAAGTCATGGCTGGTTACGATGGCATTTTCTCTCTCTTGTTTGCGGATGATATCGTTTTGGTCGCCTCAACCCCATCAGGGTTACAAAACCAGATCAGCAATCTGTAACAATCATCAAAGTCACTTGACCTGTGTGTAAATTTAGAGAACACAAAAGTAATGGTTTTTCAGAAAGGATGTCATATTGCTTCTGGTTTTATGACGAACATGAAATTGAGATCGTTAACAGTAACTAATATTTAGACTATACACTTACCACCAATTTATCAACAAAGTGTGCCCGTGAAGAAGTTGTCAATAAAGCAAAGGGTAAAACCGTTTACCTAATAAAAACAAGCAGTTCGCTTGGGAGTTTTGATACCAAGTTGGTTTTTTTCAGCTTTTTGACGCCCAAATTTAAGCCATCGTTATTGTACGCCGAAGAGATATGGGGATTAAAAATGCCTGAAAATATTTAGTCAGTACACCTTTTTGCATGCAAGTAGTAAGCAGTATAGTATAACCCCCAAACCACACGACCTATGGTGAAACAGGAAGATACCTTCTCTACACGACATTGACAGAACATTTTCTTGTTTTCGATACTGGATCAAGTTATTACAGATGCGCATGTCTGGATTTCCAAAGCAGGCCTATACAATGATGAAAAACTGTATTGATACACCTGAAACAAGCAAAAATTAAAAACAAATGGATTTATTGTATTAAAGAATGTCTGCAATTACACGGATTTGAGGATGTATGGACACACGGAAGAGTCGCGAACGAAGCTGCATTCCTTGACGCATTGAAACAGAAAATGATTACTCCTTTAAAGGATTAATGGCGCAGCAAGATGGGCATCAACGACAGATACAGCACCTATTCAGGTTTTAAAGTCGACCACAGTCTTGAGACATACCTGAATGAAATCACCATTAAAAAGTTCAGAGACACATTCATCAGGTTCCGCCTCCGAGTAAACGAGTTGGGTATAAATTAGCGTAATACTGCTATCGACTCTGCAGATCAAAATTGACCGTTTTGCCCAGACACCCTTGAAGACGAACCGCACTTTTTGTTTGCATACCCGCTGTTTTCAGAACTCCGCGAAAAGGATGTAATGGAAATGTCAAACGGAAGGAGAACAACCGTACTGTCCTTAAAAACAATTTTGGAAAACCCCTGCACTTGCCATGATCGTTTTCTATACTCTCAAATTAAGGGACGATTGCGTCAGTTGAATGAAAGGTACGATTGCTAAATTGAACATTCTTATAGAAAGCCTTTTGACATTGCACCAGCGCATCTCTACTGCCAGAAGTGCAGAAACGGCGATCTGGATGTTAAAGATCAACTCGCAAGTGTATTGACAGTAACGGAGCCATAGTGAGTCGAATTATCTGCAACATATACTGGTGGACTGTGTGTTTGTTTCCACGTTCAGTGAAATATGTACCGCGCACAATGGCTGCTTTTTTGCACGACCACCTGGCGAACAAAGTGCATGAAGCTTTTGACGAGTTGCCTGGGAGTCAGTTCGTAAAACTTTAAGTTGAATGCAGCGGTACGATTTTGTCTAATGTGAGAACATCTTCGAATGCACATTCGTGGTCGGCTATGTAAGCAAACAAGCGAAGAAGGATGTTGGCGACGAAATGCAGTGCTGACACTTTCTTTTCTTTCACAGCAAACGTTCAATGTACGGCCGTATGAACCTCAATCACCCTTTTAATGGTATTTTATACAAGTTGGTTCTTGCAAATCAACGCATAAAGATTCATTACATAGCGATTGAACAGATGTGCACACGAGAAATCGTGAGAGCGTAGGTCAATAAATGATGATTTCTCTATAGTAGAAGTGCTATATGGAGATGGAATTGCTCTATGTAATGAAACGTTGTATGTTTTTCAAGGCACAACCAAACAAACCACATTGAAGGACTGATGGTTTGAACGTCCACCGGGCTGTCGACTTTCCCTAAATATGTTGGCGTGTTACCTGTGAGTCAGCTCCACAGCCCAAAATCTCGACTTTAGGCTCTCCTATTCAATTCCTCATAATACTGTCTTGGAATTAAGATCAAATGTAACCCTCCACCACGAAACGAGTCGCATGTCACCTTTGCATGATTTTCGTATTTTTACTTCCGAAAGAGTGTTTTATGCTCTATCCAGTGGTGAAACCCGTTTTAGAAAAGAGCAAAAACTGTTTGAGTTATAAGCCTGTGACTAAGGTAACCCTCACACTGTTACCAGACACTCCCCGGACTTATATTATGCCTAGCGCAGAACCGCGCGAGGTGACATGCGACTCATTTCGTGATGGAGGGTCACAAATGGTGTCTTTCGTTTGAGTGAAAGAAAGTATTCATAGCAGCGAAATAAACCAAAGACTGTGAGCTAGCTATTTCTTGATGACAGGCAATAACTACTCTTTTCATTCTATTGACAGCAAATATATGATTTAGTGTTGTCAAATACCCTCAACTAAACACAAATCAACTCTTCGTGTGGGTGTTGGAAAGATTGATGCATGCACAAACATGCCCAGCGACTTACACAAACAAATGCGATACAACAAATAGTTGAATGATGTATCGATTCCTTGTGTAAGTATGCAATGAGTGAATGCAGCGATCATATTGGTACTGTCCCCATACTAGCAGTGAAATGTGAAAGTTGCTATGTACAATTTTGCCAGCGGTAATCTTAACAATGCACAACGAAATAATTGCCACTTTGAAAAGATGTTTGGTTATTGAACAATATATCCCACATGACTTTCTACTGTCTCTAAACATAATATTCTCAAGTTTCTTGGGAGAAAGCTCTGTGATCTAAGGCTCTCGACCTCAAGCGCTCTTCTGTAATTTTTTATTATTTTTTTTGATTTTTATTTTATTTTATTTTTTGTTGTTGTTGTTGATAACTCATAACTCATAACTCATAACTCATAACATTTTATTGATCCAACAAAGGAAATTAAATTGGTCATCAGCACATATTAATAATTATAAAAGAAGAAGAGAAGAAAATTTATAAAACCCATGATAACAAAAAAATATCTAAAGTAATATATGTACAACTACAATACCCTTTTTACTTGCACACTTGACACACCGACACACCAACACACATGCATACATACCTACATACATACATACCTACGTACATACATACATACATACATACATACATACATACATACATACATACATTCCATGTTAAAGTGTAGTTAAGAACATCACAGTAATTATATCATTGTTTGGATTAACAGATAAGTTTTTATGTAAATGATGATAACAACAATCCATAATTAACGCTATTGCACTACCAAAAGAAGAGACCAACCAAACACATAAAACCAATCACAGTAATCATCATCAGTTATCACAGGTATCACAGTAGATTAGCCATCAGGTAGTTAGACTCAATTGGGCAAGTATAGTGTCAACACCATCACAACAGTGCTAAAGCTCATTATCACAGCACTAGTTATGATCAAAGGTCAAACAGTCATCAAATCATATTAAATCTATCACTAAGAGGTACATTTAAAAGGCATCACTGATAGTCTGTGGCCAGGACAATGGCTCGGTTGCTGTTAAAATATCTCACAGCTGCAGGAACAAAAGAACGCCGAAAACGCTCCGTTCGACACCTAGGCATGAGAAACCGAGCGTTCCGTGTGATGCGGAGATCCATCAGTGCGTCGTGGAGGGGATGCCCTAGGTCGAACAGAATAGCTCTGGACTTACTGGCAAGCCTTCTTTCAACAAGGACTTCAAGGGTGTCAAGGCTCTGGCCTACAGTAGAACTCGCTTTCTTTATCAGCCTGTTCAGCCTGCCAGTGTCCCTTGCAGTGGCATTCCCTCCCCAACACACTGATGCAAACACCATCACACTGCACACCATACTCTGATAAAACATGTACAGCATCTTGTTACACACATGAAATGATCTCAGCTTGCGCAGGAAAAACAATCTTGACTGCGTCTTCTTAAAAACAGCATCAACATGATTAAACCAGCTTAGCTTGTTATCTAGAACTACACCTAAATACTTGTACTCGCTGACTATCTCAATCGCATCACCGTTGATGACTACAGGATGGACAGTGTCTTTCTTTTTGCGAAAATCAAAAATCATTTCCGTTGTTGTTGTTGTTGTTGTTGTTGATGTTGTTGTTGTTGTTGTTGCCTCAGTTTGCATGCAGTCCGCTTCAAGCTGAAAAATAAATGAAAAGGATGAAACCCTACGTTTTTTTTTTTCGTTTTTTTTTTCTTTTTCCTTCTTTCTTTCTTTCTCTCTACAGCTGAGCGTCCTTCTTCATTGGCGTTTTATAAATTTATCAATTGTGTGTGGTTTTCTACAATGGAAAAAATCTTGCATCTTTAATGTTAGTTATTGTCTTACAAATGTCTGTGTTTGGGTTGACTTAAGTGTTGTTTGTGGCGGTGTCATAATGGAGTTAACATAGTAACAATCACAATAAGTAAGAGGAAAAGCAAATTGTAAGCGTACTAAAGTTTTCTTAGTAACAGTTATCTTTTCATACAAGTGGTGTTTAGTGTAACAATGTAAGTTCCGCCTTTACCCTGGTGCCGTTCTCCTTTTAGCGAAACGAAAGAAAGAGGAGGCGGTGAGGGAAGCCAGAAAAGAAGTACATATGATACACTATTCTACGTTTCGTATTTGTTTCTCTTTGTCAAACATTATTATAATATCAGTGGGAGTTCCGTATCTATATTTGCTTATGCACATCTTTCCTATCAAAATCAAGTGATTTATATATTTGCATTTTATTGAATCAGCACCATTAATATAACCACACAAAATATGTTCTACTCCAAAGACTATTCTTATTTTATATTTCTCATAAATAATTTGTTCAACGTATCTCCATAGCACTTTTATTTTCTTACAATTAACAAAAAAATGTTCAACGTAATCTATTTCGGTTGGACAGAAGGGGCATCTCTCACTATCTCGTATTCCAATTTTATACAGAAGAACATTTGTTGGATAAATCGTGTGTAATATTTTCCAGTGCAGCTCTCTTAATCTGGATTCTTGGGTTACATTTTTGGCCAGGTTCCAATGTGACTGGTCGACATTAATGCCAAACATATCACGCCAGAAGTTGATAGATCTCGGGGTAGTGTACTTTTCTTCAACAATATATTCACGGAATTGCCTGGCACTTTTAATATTCGTTTTATTGAAAAGAAGATTCTGTAATTGTCCGTTATAAGATTTTGGCGTTGAATGCAAAGATGGGCTCTCGTCTTCTATTGAAAAGGTCTTTGAAGGTACTTTCACCGTCGCCTTTGATAGCCAAACAGTTGAAGCAGGATTTTGGCAAAGACAAGCAGCGGTAACTCTTTTCTTTCCGCTCACAGAAAACGTTTGATGTGTTGCCGTATGGACCTCAATCGCACCTTTAAATGTGTTCTCTAAACTAATGTGTTTAGACATGGGGGTACTTGCCAAATAACATAGAATGATTTATTATAAAGTGAGCAAACAGAGATAAGTGACAGAGAGATTGATAGATTTCGCGAGTCTGTGAGTGAATGCAGATATATTAATACTACTATCCCAACGTTAGCAGTGAAAAGTGAAAGTGACATTGCTTTAGGAATAGCACCAGCGTTTACGGGCGGGGAAATAGCCCAGTCGGTTGCGGCGCTGGCTTCAAATTCAGTTGTCGCTATCGGCGTGGGTTCGATCCCCAGTTTGACATAATTTTCACTTTGAAGACCTGTTTGGTTAAACGTTAATAATACCACACCTTGGCTGACCAAATACTATTCTCAAGTTTCCGTGGAGACAGCTCTGCTATTTAACGCTCTCGACCTCGTCAAATGTCCGTAATACCTTATGGGCGTTGAATGCAAATTATGGCTCGTGAAACGCGAATTGACAAAGTAAACGCCAATAAGGCTGTTTCTTTGTCTGTAGAGCCATCGCGGCTTTAGATTCGTGTTTCCCAGGACAACAATTGTAAACATTCACTCTCAAAGACCCAATCAATATTGATCCATAAAGGTAAAACACTCGCGATATTTTATTTGACTTGTGTTGTATACACTCTCCTCAAGCTTATCCCTGGAGGCTGAAGTTAGTGTCCATATAAAACTCATCCGCTGGGTTTCTCGGCCATCTGCCTTAATATGAGGTTTTTAGGTCAAAGGAGGGAAATTCAGTCTTCAAACAATGTACACTTGTCTGTCCTTTTAGTTTATTGTTTTGCGTTTTTCGAGTGGTTCGTCAGCTTCAGAACCGCGAATTTCTTTGTTTCGTTAGGATCGTCTCTGAACGTTCATAAAAGGCCCAATAGCTAGGTTATTTGAATTACAGTCTAAACGGGTACCTAGTTGATAGATGGTATGTTCTTAAAATCTTTGAATGGGAAATGGTACTCAAAGCCCCACTCCGCCTCACATGAGGTTTACAGAGCGATGGAATCTGTCACGAAATAAGCAATTCTTACCTTATGGAATTAACACATTTGCAATAGCATTTAACAGCATTAAATGACAACGGAAAACAGCTAGGATGTTCCTGAGCAGTAAGCGTTCAAACGGAAAAGAGTTTGTAATGCATGCAAATTCTCGGGGAGCTTAATGGTCAGAAACAGATGGTTTACGGGAGGTGGAGGGTGGCTTTAAAACCACCATGCCATAAAACACGAAATAAAGACGATGTAAATTTCAACCCTATTGCACTGATCAGTGATGCCACCATTTAAACAGTTGCCAAATGTAAAGTGAATTATTATGGCAAGGAACCGACTCAGCCCCCCCCCCCCTCCTCCCCCCCCCCCCCCTCCTCCCCCCCCCCTCCCCATCTCGAGGCATGTTGTTCGTTGGTATTCATGACTCTAAGTAAATCTTTTACTATCTTTCAAACGGATATTCTTAACCGACCTACAACCATGAAGTGACGGGCGCCGTTGCCTAGTGGATAAGCCATCGGCCTCTTAATCGGAAAGCTAATCCCTTTCCCCTGTATGTGTACACACAAGCACAAGACCAAGTGCGCACGGAAAAGATAATGTAATCCATGTCAGAGTTCGGTGGGTTATAGAAACACCAAAATACCCAGCATGATTCCTCAGAAAGCGGCGTGTGGCTGCCTAAAAGGCGGGGTAAAAACGGTTATATACGTAAAAGCCGTGGGAGTCTCAGCCCATAAACAAAACAATCAAACAACCAGGAAGTAACTCGGTTTTACAAGGTGCACATGTGTTGTTTGTTATTTGATTCCAAGACACGAACTCTTTGAAAGTAAAGCAAAGCCATTGTTCGAGGAACACCGAAGTGCGGGAGTCTTCTATGGGGTAAGGACGGTTCAGGGAGGGGCGGGGTCAGCGAAGGCGAGTCTTGTGTAAGCATTGGCTTTTCTTGTTATTTAGGACATTCTTTCTATATGCGTCTGAAAAGACAACAAAAAGTCGTTGATGTTTGTTATGGAAAAGGCACCAAAGGGAACTTCTGCTTTTTGCCGTCTCCTTTCTCTGACGGCATCTAACAGGAAGTGAATGGCTGACACTGACACGAGAAAAAAGGTCGACAGGCCACAGGTAGAAATATTGGACTTCAGACAATGATGATCATTGGTTCAGCTAAGAAACAGACAAACGAACACACAAACAGAGAGAAAATTGTTCATTGGATTTATATCATAACTTGTATATGTATCAACCTTTGAAACGTATTTTACAACACCAATTACAGCAACAACAACGACAGCAACAACAACAACAACAACAACAACACCAACACCAACAACAACACCAAATAATAATAACAAACGAAAACATCAACAACAACAGCAACTTCAACAACAACGGAAACACACAGACAAACAAAAACACTTTAAATTAACATTGAGCAGTCGGGTTGAAGATTTGTCGTAAGTTTTCATGTAAAAATGTGTTTCTATCCTATATATAAAGCCTGGATGCACTCGATATACGTTGGTCCGTATTGGTGTTGACTACATAGATACGTAATTTATTGCGGTGCCTGTGAAACACATGCAGCCTTATAATATTATATTATATTTTTTTTATTATTAGTCTCCACAGTTGGAGCCAAGGTCCCACTATCACGCATATTTGGGCGAGCCACAACAATGTTTTCTACGAATGATTGCGAAACATCGGCCGAACAAAAACTAAGTAATACGAACTACAACGACCTCGGCGATTTTTTCCACGAATCCCATCAAATTACGTCACAGTGCTTTGAAGCCAAGGTCCCACTATCACGAACATGTTGACGAACCACAATGAGTTACTACGATTTTGCCACAACGATGTTTGCCACGAATGATTGCGGCCTAAGAAGAACGAAGTAATACGAACCACAACGACCGTTGCGATGTTCTCCACGAATACCAAATCTCTGTAGTTTGCCGTCAAAATTCGTCACAGTACGACCGACTGTCCAAGACTGAGATCATGGAGATTAGTGTACGAATCACAACGGAAAGCGGCGATAGCCAGAACGACGCACAAAGAACAAGAAGGAATTGCAACAAATACACAACGACATACAACGATTGTCATCAATTCGTTGCGGCACTACGAATATTTCAAAATAGTCGTTGCAACTCTATGATCTTTGCCGATCTCTGCCATGCACAATGATTGTTTGCTGAACAAGAACGAAGTAATACGAACGACCTCGACGATTTTCTCCACGAATCCCAAACCGTTGTAGTTCGCCGTCAAAATTCGTCTCAGTGTGACAGGGGCTTTACGCAAAGAGGTCTTTTGAACCGGCG
>NC_090248.1:55851983-55854483 GCF_037325665.1 Littorina saxatilis | reverse complement strand
ATCGAAAATGTGGAAATAAGTGAGCTATAGTTTATCCCATAAACGCAATTAAAACCTTATTTTCAAAGACAACAAATAAATATAGTTATTTGTACGTTGTTGTTGTCGTTTTTATTTGTTTTTTAAATATATTTGTTCTCTCAATATATTTACAAATTGTATGTTTGACCTATGTTGGCTTCAGAATGTACAATATTTTCTTTGAAATTAATGTTAATATAATATGATGTAAATGCCGTTGGATATGTGTCTGCAGCATGTAGTAATATAAACACACATAACATACAGAATGGCATGTACATGTACATTGATCAAGGGTTCCCTTTACCAAAAAGGATCTACTTCAACACAATGCAGGCACATATTCACAAACCCTGCTATTTTAAATCACCGGTCTAAGCACGTATATTTACCATGTCACATCATACATAAATAAACTGCTGTCTTAATGTAACTTCTCGTTCAAACACGACATTCACATCATACTGTTTACCATATTTGAATTAGCTTATGGACATTTTTGCAATTAATATAATGTGGTTTATTTGCTTATTTTAAATGTGACTATTTCACTTAACTTTATAACCAAAAAGGACATCTCGTTCACTCAAAACAATGTTTTTTTTGCAAATAGGAATGAATAAATCATTCTGAACATGTATTCAAACATTTCTCATCTTTGTACAATTCCAAGAAAAAGTTCAATAAAATCAACATTTCCACAATAATCGCACTTATTATTTTCTCTAACTTTATTTATTTAATAAAATACTGGTGGGATACACGTTATGCAAAATCTTCCATTGTAATAATCTTAATCGTTGTTCTTCTGTACAATTACGTGCCAATGTCCAATAATTTTGATCAATCTGAACTTGATATTTACTTTGCCAAAAGCACAGTACTTTTCGCCGTCACTAGCAAGTGGCGAAAGTCGCGCGGTGTGACGAGCTGTTTTTGCGTCGCTAGCTCAGTGTTATTTTGTTCTCGCGGTCTGCTGGCTCGCGCGAACACAGCTGGTTTTTTTTTATGGCAAGGGTGCAGTGGTAGACGAGAGAAAAATAATAGAAGCAACAGAAACCATTCAAGCTAATGAACACAAAGGTATGATTTAGGTTGCTGCTCTTGGCCACTTTGGTGACAATTATTGATTAATATATAATTATCTTTTTCATTATTCTAACGAAATTATTTACACCTATAAAGTGGAGGTAATACAAAAGGATCAGGGAAGCTGAAAGTAAAATAGGATACTTTTGGGGGGCTGCACCGGGGAAGGTTAGTGGTCATTGGCTAAGCACATTAGTAGCATGAGCAGACCGCGTGATGGAAATTTACTATCTGCACTTCCCATAAACTTCCTTGTTTCCACAAGACTTTATGGCCCAATATTCAAACTGCCTATTTACATTATGCTCTACTTTCTCACAAATCTGTGCATAAAGAATACAATCATGTCCAACCCATACATCGTTAACATAATTATACAATGCCAGCTTGAATCCAATGTTAAAAAAAATTGCTTTACTTCTGTACACAATCATTATGGTCGGGTTGTTAAATAGACACTCATCCAAAAATGCGTTTTGATCGACACAAAATAGTGTTTAATGTATCGAGCACCTTCTTTGGTGCCACGAGAACTTGCATCGGGTAACACATTTGCGACAACAAAAAAGTCTTAATAATTCATAATTTTGCTGTAATACTCAAATTTCTTTTTTGCCAATGTCTTATTATTTTTTTGTTTTTAATATACGGTTACTCCTTTTTTCTTCACGACAAGAGGCAGGCATATGATTACCAAAGTATACCAAGAATCGTCAACTTATGTTTAGGTTGAAAACCAAAAAGAGACTTCTGTCTTGTTCTTTCTTTAAAGTGACCACATGCCCTCTGTTTTACTTGTATTCATTTCTAATGTGATATACAAGCAAATTCATCAATAATATACAAAATCCTTTCCAAATCATGTTTCTCTTTGGAGAACATGTTTTTTGTATTAACATCGTCCGCATACATAATCAGTTTTAATATTTTGGAAAAAAATATTCACATCAAAATTATGACCGGGCAGGCATACTCCGTTTATACCTTGATGATTCCTAATCCTAATTGCCATTAACTCCAGCGGTAAAACAAAGGACAGAGATGAGAAAGGGCAACCCTGACGAACTAACTAACTAACTAACTAACTAACTAATTAACTAACTAACTAGCTTGCTTGCTTGCTTGCTTGCTTGCCTGCCTGCCTGCCTGCCTGCCTACCTACCTACCTACCTACCTACCTACCTACCTACCTACCTACCTACAAAGCTTAAATCAAGCCGCGTGCACGGACCTTGTCCGGAGTCAATGTTTTCCAGCGATTATCTGCAAATGCAATGACCGAAATAAAAACACAGAAAAATGCGTGTAATAAAATGAAAACAGAGAAAGAAAAGAACTTTGTGCACAGAATCTGACCTTTCAGAAACTGGAATCCGAGTGAAGTGACGCT
>NC_090248.1:55841983-55846983 GCF_037325665.1 Littorina saxatilis | reverse complement strand
GTCACAAGTCTTTCGCAGACATCAATTACAAAACAGATTACTAACATGACTTGTCATATATTATCTACCTGCCTTTTGAAAATCGTCGTTTGAGTTAAATAAATACGCATAACGATCAGTCTTCCTTTTTTGTCCCTACAGTCTGTTTGAGAACAAAAAGAGAATTTTGCCTCTGATTTTAAACAGGTTTTATGCGTTCCTAACATACAATTTCAAGGCAAAACGTAAAGGTTATAAAGTGCCCTATCTAAAACCAATGTTCGTTTTGTGAATTATCTCATGTTGATTGTATAGGACGACAGTTATCACCCTGGGTTGCCAAAACGGTTTACTGAAACAAACTTGGTGATTTGTGACAACTTGAAATGGACGAATCATTAACTAAAATAGAGAATACTACGTGGCTTGCTGTGTCATACCAGATTTACACGAAGTTTTATTTTTAGATATTGAACTGGGAGCGAAAGCGAGCTGTTCACTATTTGAAATAAAAACGAATGTAAATCTTGTACGAAACAGCAAGCCATGTAGTATTCTGTTTATCATACATACGGTACTTACGTGTATTTTACTAAAAACGTCCCGCAGTCGAGAAGACGCTTCTTTTGGAATCTCGATCTCTTCCATAGCCTCGTGCAATCTCTTACGTCAAAGAAACGTCACTGTGGAATATGTAGAGTGACGTGTTAATGTTAGTTCTACAAATTCATCGAGGGGAATTAGCTAGCGCACTTTTTTTCCATAATGACGTTTGTCTCGGTGACCTTGGCATCATAGCATCATAAGCAGTGGAAAAAACAGGTCCCTGCCAGACGTGCTTGACATGACCTCATTAACATGATATACACACGTGTGCTTTAAACGATATTGTTATGTAATGAGTGGTCTCTCTAACGTATGTAGGATAATTTGATATTTACAGCTACATGCATCTTGTGTATAAAAGCTTTTTTTTTTTTTTAACAAAACTGGGATTATGAGACGATTACTGGTGGATACAATATGTGTACTAAGTGTAGCATTATGCACGATAACACTTTTAACTAAAATAAACGGATGAAAGCGGAAGAAAACCCCATTATTTCGTCAAATTCACTGACTGGTATTACATACACAATGCCTTTTTATTTTTGCTCGTCCAATGTAAACGTCATCAGTCCTGCTCATAAGATCAATACCTAACTCAGTGTTAGGCATTTTTGAAGTGAGACTACACTCTCAGACCAACAGAAACCATTGCCGCGGTTACGTGAGCAAAACTGGCGTTCTCGTTTCTGAGTTGGGGGTGCTTTTCCGTTTTAACATAAACACACACACACACACACACACACACACACACACACACACACACACACACACACACACACACACACACACACACACACACACACACACACACGATCGCGCTCGTGTTTACCTCACTTGCAAGGCATAACAAGTCGCGTAAGGCGAAAATACAATATTTAGTCAAGTAGCTGCCATTTTTCAGCAAGACCGTATACTCGTAGCATCGTCAGTCCACCGCTCATGGCAAAGGCAGTGAAATTGACAAGAAGAGCGGGGTAGTAGTTGCGCTAAGAAGGATAGCACGCTTTTCTGTACCTCTCTTTGTTTTAACTTTCTGAGCGTGTTTTTAATCCAAACATATCATATCTATATGTTTTTGGAATCAGGAACCGACAAGGAATAAGATGAAAGTGTTTTTAAATTGATTTGGACAATTTAATTTTGATAATAATTTTTATATATTTAATTTTCAGAGCTTGTTTTTAATCCGAATATAACATATTTATATGTTTTTGGAATCAGCAAATGATGGAGAATAAGATAAACGTAAATTTGGATCGTTTTATAAATTTTTTTTTTTTTTACAATTTTCAGATTTTTAATGACCAAAGTCATTAATTAATTTTTAAGCCACCAAGCTGAAATGCAATACCGAAGTCCGGGCTTCGTCGAAGATTACTTGACCAACATTTCAACCAATTTGGTTGAAAAATGAGGGCGTGACAGTGCCGCCTCAACTTTCACGAAAAGCCGGATATGACGTCATCAAAGACATTTATCATAAAAATGAAAAAAACGTTCGGGATTTCATACCCAGGAACTCTCATGTCAAATTTCATAAAGATCGGTCCAGTAGTTTAGTCTGAATCGCTCTACACACACACACAGACACACGCACACACGCACATACACCACGACCCTCGTTTCGATTTCCCCTCGATGTTAAAATATTTAGTCAAAACTTGACTAAATATAATAAAAACCAAATCGTGAATCTCCAAATCAAATTAGAAAATGTATGCACTTGATCACAAACAGATTTTCTTCGGATGCTTGGCATAAGGATCTATGTTGACGACCAACTGTGCCATACTATTGGCGTTGAATCGTCCTACCCTCAACATAACGGCAACCCTGTACCAATCCACGTCCAGTGTAACCCACCACTCACCGGGAGTGTTGTCAAACTGGTCAAGAACTGTACTAGTAGGACAGGTTCATGCCAGCAACACACTTTTAGCCTGTGTGAAGTTCAAGTCTGGGGTATGTCGTATTATCATAGGTATCATTTAATATATTGTTTTGTCCTTTGTTTGTACAATTCACCTTTCAGATGATAATTAGTTTTTAAGATTAATACTACTTTTTACATTGTTTGTTTGTTATACTTTTGCTTTTTCCTACTTTGGGACGGGATCGTTGGATGAAAAAAAAGGGGGGGGGGGTTGATTGATACCTGTTTTGGTCTGTATATTGTAGTTAAGGATAAGTTTTGGAATGGTTTCATGAGGTTAACTTCTTGGGCATTAGGGATGCTTTCTCACAGGGGAATAGGAGCTGCCATACAGTAAGGGCGCTACTTTTTTTTAATTTTTTTTTTTTTACATTTAGTCAACTTATGTGTGTGTGTGTGTGCGTGCGTGTGTGTGTGTGTGTGTGTGTGTGTGTGTGTGTGTGTGTGTGTGTGTGTGTGTGTGTGTGTGTGTGTGTGTGTGTGTATGTGTAGAGCGATTCAGAGAAAACTACTGGACCGATCTTCATTAAACTTTACATACGAATTCCTAGGTATGATATCCCCAGACTTATTTTTCTTGTTTGTGATAAATGTCTTTGATTACGTCATATCCGGATTTTTGTGAAAGTTGAGGCCGCACTGTCACGCCCTCATGTTTCAACCAAATTGGTTGACATTTTGGTCAAGCAGTCTTTTACTTAGTCTGGACTATGGGATTGCATTGCAGCTCGGAAGCTAAACAAATGCTCATTAAAGTTGTCAAAATGGATGGTTCACAAACAGATTAAATTTGATTGCATCATATTCTGAAAATGTTGAATTAAAAAATATATACATATGTAATTTTTTCTCTTAAAATGTCATCACAATTAACGAAAATATGTTGATTTGTACTACGATTAAAATGTAAGAAATCGATCCGAAAAGGATTTCATTTTGTGGGTTCGACAGATTGACTCAATGTTGTAATTTTGCCTTGAGCGACTTGTTTCTTTTTGTTCCTGTATGCGTGTATTCGTGTTTCCAAGCCCCGAGACTTTCGCTGTGAACTTGGGTTCTTTATCGTGCGCATTCGTGCACACGGGGTTGTTAGGCCACCGAGGAGAGTCTGCACAAAGTTGACTCTGGGAAATAAATCCCTTGCCGAACGTAGGGATCGAACCCACGCCAACAGGGACAACTGGTTTTGAAGCCGGCGCCGCTACCGACTGAGCTATTTCCCCGCCTTTGTGGGTTGGCCTGACATGACAGAATTAATATGTTTAGGGAGGTTTCCTTGGAGTGGTCTTACATGGTATCGCTTTAACAGAACTTTATAATCACTCCAATGTGTTATACATACAGATTTTTTTTCTCTGCAGAAGAAGATACGGCAGCAAGCGAAGCCAAATGTTTCTCTGTCACCGTGGTAGCAGTAACTATTACAGTTGCAGTTGCTGTCGCCTTCGTTGCCGTGGGTATTGTAGTCTGCGTCTGTATGAGGTGAGTCTTAAGTCCCTCAGTTTCACAATCTCCAAAAGTATACTTAGGAATGAAAGGGAAGGGTAGCGCACCAACAAAAAGGATAAGGGGACGATGATACATGATTGGTTTTTTGAACACCCTCTCGGTTAAACCATAAGGGGCATGTTCCCCGGTGTTACCCCGACTTTAGATGATTTAACAAAAAGAATGGTTGTAATGATACATAAATGAAAACAGACGCCGCGAAGGAGGTTTGGCTGTTGTGGACGTTCTGGGACGACCGGAAGCTGAGTTGGTGGAGCTCTGGACTTGTGATCCTCGGGTTATGGGTTCGAATCCAGACCTGGATAGACACTAGTCAAGTGTATGTGTGCCATTCTGAGATAGGCTACGTGCATTTGGTTGATGGCACCAACGCACGCACACACCTGGGAAACTGTCAGCATTGTCTAGGATTAAACTATACAACACCGGGGACTGTGTTACCCCTGTTTTCACCCAGTGCCATTAAATTTTGCAGCCAGAAGTACAAATTAAGTCCTGTAGACAAATCTTCTTTTTCTTCTTCGTCCATGAGCTGAAACGTACATAGAGAATACTACAAAGTCATGGCTTCCTCTGTAATACCAGTTTTACACGAGTTGTGTTTTAAATATTGAACTGCGAGCGAAAGCGAGCTTTTCAATATTTGAAAACACAACGAGTGTAAAACTGATACCACATAGGAAGCCATGTAGTATTCTGTTTATCCTACATACTGTACTTACGTGTCTTTTGCTCCAAGCGTCCCTCAGTCGAAGCGCCCATATTGAAGCTTCGAATGGAACCTGAATGTTTTCTAAAGCCTCGTGTAATCTTTGAAGTCAAAGCAAAGAGACGTCACTCTAGTCGGAAAGCATATCGTGACGTGTACGTTTTTAAAATTCTTTCAAGTGTTCAAAGAATGACGTTTGTCTCGGTGACTCTACATCACGGGCAGTAGAAAATCAGGTCCCTGCCAGACACGACCTCTTCA
>NC_090248.1:55833966-55836783 GCF_037325665.1 Littorina saxatilis | reverse complement strand
TGCAAACTTTTCCCTTCTTCTTGCTTCCATCTCCCATGTAGACTAAGCGCCAGAGTCACAGTTGATAACACGCAATGCACTCTCCTCGTCACGACACTGTTTCTGATGTTGCTGGAAAATGTCACTTAATTTAATCCTTTATAGAGCTAGAATTGGTTGCTTCCATGTAAAGGCAGTAGCTCTAGGCCTTAAGTTAGAGTTTTTGTGCGAATCTTCCCTGTTACCATTTTTTATTTTGATGTGCCTAAGATGTCCGAGCCGTGTCACACTTGCCTTGTTCGTGTTTTTATTTGCAAGGAGTAAGATTGATGGTAGTCCGACGCGTTGGATGCAAAATGTTAGCTGTTTTTACAGTGAAGAATGTACTTGTTTTTGTTCTGCACGCCTTGAATACACCTCCGGCCTATTTGCCCAGAAACGCCTGTATTTATCTGGAGATGTTGAAAAAAAACCAGGTCCCCCACAACAAGTGTCCATTGTCCATATTAACGCTCGCAGTATTAAAAATTGATCTATTGCATCCTGAAGTCCAAAAGCATGACGTTTTAACCATATCTGAGACTTGGTTATCCCATACAGACGACAGTTCCTCACTACTGATCCCAAATTTTCAACCTCCAATAAGACTAGACAGACCAAACGACCCACATGGGGGAGTAGCCATTTATGTTAAAACATATTTGTTTTGTAAGCCACGTCCAGACCTGCACGTGCCAGGACTTGAAGCAGTCTGGACTGAAATTAAGTTTCATAAAGATAGACTTTTAGTGGGTTCTTTCTATCGACCACCTGATGCGAAGGTCCAATATTGGGACTTAGTTGACGAAAGCATTCGTCGAGTAAATAACCAGTTTGTCAAATTTATCGTCCTTGGAGACTTTAACTCCGATTTTGGTAGTAACCCCTCCCAGCATCTCCTGAACTTATTGAACTTATATCAACTTACCCAACTTGTAACCCTGCCAACACGTGTCACGGAGACAAGTAGTACCTGCCTAGATTTAATAATAACCCAAACCCCGCAAATGATACAGCGCGTAGATGTTTTTCCTCCTGTGTGTAGTGACCACAGTGCAGTATTAAACACTGTAGTTATTCCTAATCGCTCATTTAAAAGAACCATTTATAATTATGATAAGATGAATATTGAAAGTTTTTGTGGATCACTCTCCCAAGTTGATTGGTCTGCTGTCTTTATTGATAAATGTCTTGATGAAAATGTCCAAGATTTTACTCAGATTTTCATGAGCATTGCCAAAGAGAATATGCCGGTTAAGACTGTAACAGTTCGATCGGAGGACAAGGAGTGGGTAACATCTGACATCTTAGATTTAATTGATGCACGCGATCAGATACACACTAAAGCGAGATTAACCGATTTACCCGAAGATTGGTTGTTGTATCGACAGACACGTAATTCATTGACACAAAAGAAAAGAGAAAGAATTATTGAGTATTATTCCAATTTGGATACAAAGATCTCAGACCCTTCAAAATTCGGAACTAAACAATGGTGGAAATTAGTTAAATCCTTTATGAATAAGAAGGGTATGAAAACTGAGGAACTTCCACCAATCCACTCAGAAGGTCAAATACATTATTTAAACCACGATAAAGCTAATATTTTTAATGATCAGTTTATTCAGAATTCGTCCATTGAGAATCCAGACGATCAACCTCCCGAAATCCAAATTTCTGATTGTTTTATGAATAATTTAGTCTTGTCAGTTAATGAAGTAAAAGATGTTATTATAAATTTGAAGAAGACGAAAGCTGCAGGTCCCGATTTAATACATAACCGATTATTAATTGCTTCTGTGGATGTTGTATCAGAACCCCTTTTAAAAATATTTAATAGAAGTTTAGTTGAAGGAAAATTTCCTGCCTCGTGGAAACTAGCCCATGTTACTCCAGTATATAAAAAAGGTCCAGCAGAATTGTGTAATAATTACCGTCCTATATCATTACTGAGTTGTGTTGGTAAGGTGTTAGAAAGATGTGTTTATGTACATGTTTTTGATTTTTTAAAGGCAAATCACATACTCATTCCACAGCAGTCTGGTTTTTTGCCAGATGATTCATGTGTATTCCAATTGATTTCGATTTACAATGAATTTTGTTCCTGTCATGACAGAGGCATTACGACCCAAGCTGTATTTTTTGATGTGTCGAAAGCGTTCGATAGAGTGTGGCACAAGGGCCTTTTGGCCAAGTTAGAAGCAGTGGGCATTAGAGGTCGGTTATTATTATGGTTCTGTGATTATTTAACAGACCGCAAGCAAGTTGTTGTAATTAAGGAAACACAGTCTAATGTTAAAAAGATTCCTGCCGGTGTTCCACAAGGATCCGTGCTAGGCCCGCTCTTATTTCTGGTTTATATTAATGATATTGTAAAGAATATTGAATCCGGAATTAAGTTGTTTGCTGACGACACAAGCATGTATCTTGCATTAGAAGATGTAGACAGACGAACCAATATATTAAATCAAGATCTTGATAAAATTAGTGCATGGGCCAATAAATGGAAAGTTAAATTTAACGAGACTAAGACTGAATTGTTAAATATTCAACGTGATTTAATCCCCCCTCAACCCTTGTTTTTCAACAATGTCTTTTTAGAAAAAGTAGATCAACACAAACACCTTGGAGTGATTTTACAGAGCACCTGCAAGTGGGATGCCCACATCCAAAGCATAGTTAAAAAAGTGAATTTACTGATTAATTGTTTACGATTTTATAAATATAGATTAAGTCGAAAAAGTTTGGAAATAATGTACAAGTCTTTTATTTTACCCCATTTCGACTATGCAGATGTTG
>NC_090248.1:55793966-55828966 GCF_037325665.1 Littorina saxatilis | reverse complement strand
TGTGTGTGTGAATGGGGGTGTGGGTGTGTGTGAGTGTGTGTGTGTGAATGTGGGTGTGGGTGAGTGTGTGTGTGTGTGAATGGGGGTGTGTGTGTGTGTGTGTGCGTGTGTGAATGTGGGTGTGGGTGAGTGTGTGTGTATGTGTGTGATTCTGGATGTGGGTGTGGGTGAGTGTGTGTGTGAATGTGGATGTGGGTGTGTGTGTGTGTGTGTGTGTGTGTGTGAATGTGGGTGTGCTTGAGTGTGTGTGTGTGTGTGTGTGAATGTGGGTGTGGGTGAGTGTGTGTGTGTGTGTTAATGTGGATGTGGGTGTGTATGTGGGTGGGTGTGTGTGTGTGAATGTGGGTGTGGGTGTGGGTGAGTGTGTGTGTGTGTGTGGATGTGGATGTGGGTGTGTGAATGTGGGTGTGGGTGAGTGTGTGCATGTGTTTGTGTGTGTCTGTATGTGGGCAGGTATACTGTTCAAAAAAAGAAACGCATAGTTGCTACTTGCCAAATTTGTTTTATTTTTCGAAAAAATTAACAGAAAATCCAATATTTAGATTATTTGTTTGAAATTTGGTATGGACACAGTTGAATGCACACACAGTTCATTTGCATCTTCAAATCAATCAGTCAATCAATACGATTGGGTGCCGAGGCTGTCAAGTCAGTAGGGGGTGTGACTGCCTTGAGCAGCAACAACTGCCCGGCACCTTCTGGGCATGGACTGGATCAGATGCCGGATATCTTGCTGTGGGATGGTGTCCCACTCCTCCTGAAGTGCCTGCAATAGATCGCGGTGATTTGCCGGCGCTTCTTCTCGCCTGCGCACACGTCTGTCCAATTCATCCCAGAGGTGTTCCATCGGGTTCATGTCTGGCGACATGGATGGCCAGGGAAGCACCTGGACATGGTGGTCGGTGAGGAACTGGGTGGTGAGTCGTGCTGTGTGCGGGCGAGCGTTGTCCTGCTGGAATATGGCATCCTGGTCAGCCAGAAGAGGAAGGGCGTGTGGGCGCAGAATTTCCTCCACGTATCGCTGGGCAGTTATGCGCCCTTGGACGTGCACCAGGGTGCTCCTTCCAGCGGTATTGATCGCCCCCCACACCATGACGCCTCCACCACCATGAACGGGTGCCTCATCCACACAGTTGGGCGCGTAACGTTCGTTTACTCTCCGGTAGACCCTCCTCCGACCATCATGTCGCTGGAGCAGGAAGTAGGACTCGTCGCTGAACCACACGTGTCTCCAGTGATTCCGGACGGTCCAGCGAAGGTGCTGGTTGCCCCACTGCACTCGGTTCTGGCGATGGCGGCGGGTGAGGACAGCTCCTCTGTGAGGTCTGCGAGCTCTCAAACCAGCTTCATGCAGGCGGTTCCGCACGGTCTGGTCCGATAATCGGTGTGGCCCGGGGAGAGCCTGGACAGAAGATGAGGCCGACAGGAAACGATTCCGGAGGTGGCGGAGCCGTATGAAGCGGTCGTGAGCAGCAGTTGTCGCCCTTGGTCTTCCCGCTCGTGGCAAGTCAGCAACGGAGCCAGTGGCTTGAAACCTGACCCACAGTCTACTGATGGTGCTCTGGGACACGTGGAAGTGCCTGGCGATTGCACTTTCACTTTGGCCTGCTTGTAAACGACCCAATGCAATTTGGCGGTCTTCTCTGCTCAATCGGGCCATCTTTCGTCGCTGAATTGTCGTCTGATTTCTTTGTGGGGAACAATCCGCTTTTATGGGTTTTGGAAGACATGGTGAGAGCTCAATATTCCCCGAGTTTCACGAGATTACACTGAAGCATGACGAGTGGTCATGCCAAATGAGCAATTTTGACATTGTAGCCACTGATAACGCATGCGTCACGTGCAGAGCTCACTTGTGGCAATGGACGAAAGGTCGACGACCAGATAAACATTTTCTGCAGTTTGGTGGATATCCTTGTAGCCATATAACTAAATTAACCAAATATTACAAGCTATGCGTTTCTTTTTTTGAACAGTATAGATACAGAGATAGCCAGCGTAAGTGCATGCTCACACGTAAAAAGCATATTACTCATACAAATGTACGTGGATGAATATCTGCTCTGCATATAGACACTCTCAGAAATGGTTGCATTTGTTTATTTTCGAATTTACACAACATAAGCACATCAAACTACAAAGCATATAGTAGCAAATAAAGCAGGGGAAATCATTGGCAGTAAAACATTATCTCAATCGATCATATTTAGAAAGGAGATTGAACGATAAATACTTATTGAAAGCATTAAAATATACATGTCATAGATCTTGGGAAGACTAAATATACTGATAGAAGAAGAATACAGACTTACCAAAAGCTGTTAACAAACGATTTTAGCTTAAGTATTGAGAAAAAAGCTTTTATTTTAAATACGCATGGTTTTTTTTGTACATACATTACACGGATACAATTACTTACACATAGTTCATTTACATTCGCATTTGGCAAAATGTAAACGCAGCATTACTTGCTTTTAATAAGAGTTCTCGTTTACATGATAGATTCGTTTATTTGTCTCACGAAACCGTAATCAACATCAACAAAACGGGTGCAAAATCAAACTCTGGGTAATGTTGAACTTTACCTTTGTAAATTCAGGGACGGTTTTCTACTGCAAATTAAGCCTCTAGTTTGCAGAACCGGCTCATGAAAGCATAGCAAGTAATGTAAGACACCTTTGGAGTTACGGAATGAACAGTATGCCTTTCATTTACATGGGTTGAAAAGGCAAACATCGGGGCAGCCTATATCCGAAGGAAGGGAGACAACTGTCGATATAACGTATGCGGTTTTTTTTCTACCATGCCAGTCATTTTCCTCGTTTAAAATGAACACATGAACTATGTATGCTTAATTTTGAGGCTCAATCCGTCGATTCGTTTCACGATAAATATTAAATAAATGTAACTATTCATATTGATTAAAGCCTATAAAGGGACGTGTATCACACATCGGTCAATCCCATCTCCCCCCTTTCCCTCGTCGCGATATAACCTTCGTGGTTGAAAACGACGTTAAACACCAAATAAAGAAAGAAAGAATCGGTCAATCATGTCACTAGATTGTAATAATGTCACCAGATTGTTCTCTCTGAATTTACAACGCTAAAGTTCAACATTACTAAACGCTGTACCAACAATACAGAAAACTGCGATTGTTTCACAGCTTCGATGCCATATAAAACAAAGAACGTTGTGTGTACTCACGTCGCGACAAGGCTGACCACAGTCAGACGCCATTTGCATTAGCGATCTGCTGATTTTACGAACGTTACAGAACAAACAACGAATGACATCAAAGTCCCTTTCCATTGAAAGTACGTTTTCAATGACCTCTTGTTATGTCTTTTCCGCTGTCTCTGCCCCAGCCAGCAAGACATTAGCGGCCGATAATCGGCCGAACACCCTTCAAAAAGTCGGGCCGGTGACGTCAAAACATACGACGCGGGTGTTGGCCCGACTAACTTTTGCAAAGAGGCAACGATGCGGCCGATAGGCGGCCGAACACCTGCACTATGGCGGCACGCATCCGGTCCGATGTTAATCGGCCCGATGACTTGTTTGACCTGCGGTCCGACACCTTATGCCGACATCGGGAAGATATCGATTTCAGCGGGAAGACATCGGGACGATGTCGGCATAAGGTGTCGGGCCGCAGGTCCAACAAGCCATCGGGCCGATTAACATCGGACCGGATGCGTGCCGCCATAGTACAGGTGTTCGGCCGCCTGTCGGCCGCCTCGTTGCCTCTTTGCAAAAGTTAGTCGGGCCAACACCCGCGTCGTATCTTTTGACGTCACCTGCCCGACTTTTTGAAGGGTGTTCGGCCGACTATCGGCCGCTAATGTCTTGCTGGCTGGGTGCAGCTACAGATACAGCAGTATGTACCACCACCACCCCCCCCCCCCCCCCAAGTGTAACAGTGCAAAATTCACTTACAGCTACAGCTACAGCAGTATAACCCCCCCTCCCCCCAGTGTTACAGTTGCAAACAAACCTACAGATACAGCAGTGTGTACAACCCCCCCCCCCCCCCCCCAGTGTAACAGTGCAAAACAAATCACCAGCTAGAGATATATACAGCAGTATGTAGAACCCCCCGCCCCTACCGCGTACCGCCCTCACTGTAACAGTACAAAACACACCTACAGCTACAGATACAGCCGTATACACCCCCCCCCCCTCAGTATTACAGTATAAAACACACCTACAGCAACAGATTCAGCAGTATATACAACCCCCCAAGTGTAACAGTGCAAAAATTACTTACAGCTACAGCTACAGCAGTATGTACACCTCCCCTCCCCCTTAGTAACAGTGCAAAACACACCTACAGCTACAGCAGTATGTACAACCCCCAACCCCCCCCCGCCACCACTGTAACAGTACAAAACTCATTTACAGCTACAGATTCAGAATTATGTACATCCCCCTCCCCCCGCTGCCACCACTGTAACAGTACCAAACATACAACACTCCACCCCCTTCCCTCGTGTAGAGCGCAAAACACACCTAGAGCTACAGATACAGCAGTATACAACCCCAATCCCCCCCCCCCCCCCCCCCTGTGTGCAAAACACACCAACAGCTACAAAAACAGCAGTATGTTCACCCCCCCCCCCTCCCCCTAATGTAACAGTACATAACACACCTACAGCTTCAGCTAGTTACATCTATGCTTGGCGCTGGTGGACAATATTCACTTTTTTTTGGCAAAAACCGCCAGTTTTGGCCAAAAAAGACAAAGATTTGGCCAAAACAACCCACACATTTGGCCAAATAAAATAGATTTGGCTATAACTTTTTTTGGGCCAAAACTTTCTATGTAAAAGTTTTGGCCAAAACTGTTTATGTTAGCTAAAACGGGAGATTTGGCCAAACTTCTGCCACAAAAAGATTTGGCCAAAAAAGATTTGGCCAAACAAAAAAGATTTGGCCAAATCTTCACTTTTTGGCCAAATCTTTTTTGTTTGGCCAAATCTTTTTTTGGCAAAATCTTTTGTATTTGCTGGCGCTGGTGGACAATATTCACTTTTTTGGCCAAATCTCTTTTTGGCCAAAACTTTGCTTTTTTGGCCAAAACTTTGCTTTTTTGGCCAATACCGCCAGTTTTGGCCAAAAAGTGTGTTTTTGGCAAAATAAGTGAATATTGTCCACCAGCGCCAAGCAGCTTGGCGCTGGTGAACAATATTCACTTTTTTGGCCAAAAACGCACTTTTTTGGCCAAAACTGGCGGTTTTGGCCAAAACTGGCGGTTTTGGCCAAAACTGGCGTTTTTGGCCGAAACTATACTTTTTTGGCCAAAACTTTGCTTTTTTGGCCAAAAATGTACGTTTTTGGCCAAAAAAGTGTGTTTTTGGCAAAAAAAGTGAATATTGTCCACCAGCGCCAAGCAGCTTGGCGCTGGTGGACAATATTCACTATTTTGGCCAAAAACACACTTTTTTTGCCAAAACTGGTGGTTTTGGCCAAAACTGGCGTTTTTGGCCAAAACTGGCGTTTTTGGCCAAAACTATACTTTTTTGGCCAAAACTTTGCTTTTTTGGCCAAAACCGCCAGTTTTGGCCAAAAAGTGTGTTTTGGCCAAAAAAAGTGAATATTGTCCACCAGCGCCAAGCTGCTTGGCGCTGGTGAACAATATTCACTTTTTTGGCCAAAACTTTGCTTTTTTGGCCAAAACTGGCGGTTTTGGCCAAAACTGGCGGTTTTGGCCAAAACTGGCGGTTTTGGCCAAAACTGGCGTTTTTGGCCAAAACTATACTTTTTTGGCCAAAACTTTGCTTTTTTGGCCAAAAACGCCAGTTTTGGCCAAAAAAGTGTGTTTTGGGCAAAAAAAGTGAATATTGTCCACCAGCGCCAAGCAGCTTGGCGCTGGTGGACAATTTTCACTTTTTTGGCCAAAACTATAATTTTTTGGCCAAAACTGGCGGTTTTGGCCAAAACTGGCGTTTTTGGCCAAAACTGGCGTTTTTGGCCAAAACTGGCGTTTTTGGCCAAAACCGGCGTTTTTGGCCAAAACTGGCGTTTTTGGCCAAAAGTATACTTTTTTGGCCAAAACTTTGCTTTTTTGGCCAAAACTGGCGTTTTTGGCCAAAAAAATGAATATTGTCTATCAGCGCCAAGGGGTACTCAAAGATTTGGCCAAAAAATGAAGTTTTGGCCAAAACTATTTTTTGGCCAAAACTTTCAATGCAAAAGTTTTGGCCAAAAAAAGATTTGGCCAAATCTAAAACATTTGGCCAAAAAAGTGAAGATTTGGCCAAATGTTTTAGATTTGGCCAAATATTTTTTTGGCCAAAACTTTGCACTTAAAAGTTTTGGCCAAAACATGTTTTTGGCCAAAAACACACTTTTTGGCCAATAATGTACGTTTTTGGCCAAAAAAGTGTGTTTTTGGCCAAAAAAGTGAATATTGTCCACCAGCGCCAAGCATATACATCAGTATGCACACCCCCCCCCCCCCCAAGTGTAACAGTACAAAACACACCTACAGCTACAGATTCAGCAGTATGTACAACCCCCTCCCCCCCCCCCCCCCCCCCCCCAGTGTCACTGTGCAGAACACACATACAGCTACAGATTCAGCAGTTAGTATGTACACCCCCCCCCCCCCCAAGTGTGTAACAGTGCAAAACACACCACCAGCTACAGATAGATCAGTATGTACACCCCCCCCCCCCCACCCCAAGTGTTACAATGCAATACACGTCACACCTACAGCTACAGATACATCAGTATGTACACCCCCCCCCCCCCCAAGTGTAACAGTGCAAACCACACTTACAGCTACAGATTCAGCAGTATGTACTCCACCCCCCCCCCCCCCCCCCCCCAGTGTAACAGTGCAAAAATCACCAACAACTACTGCAGTATGTACCCCCCCTCCCCCTACAGCTACAGAAGTATGTTACCCCCCCCCCCCTGTAACAGGACAATACACACCTACATCTACAGCAGTATGTACACACACCCCCCCCCCCCCCCCACTGTAACAAGACAAAACACACCTACATCTATATTTACAGCAGTGTGTACAACACCCCCCTCCCCCACTGTAACAGGACAAAACACACCTACATCTACATCTACAGAATAAGATACAGCAGTATGTACTCCCCCCCCCCCCCCCCTCACTGTAACAGCAAAACTAACATTGAGAGCCAAAAAAAACCGAAATCACTAATTACTCGCTCCATCCGTCGGTTGTCCTCGAGTTGACGTCTGAATCTGATTGTCATTGCCAAGAGCCTGACTCACTGGCTACACAACTATTCTCACCGCCACCACGTGGCACTGGGACCAGCACTCAGATTGAGATCCCGAGGCGACATTCGTCTCGGATAACATATCATCAATGTGCTGTCCAACATTCCCAAAAATGTCTCTTCTTTCGATATTAACTTGAACTAAGAAAACAAATAAAATTCGCTCACGCGGGAAAGCAGCAGCCATTTGCACACTCAATCTTGTTTACCGTAAGGAAAGCTATTTGAATATTTCAAGTAAATGATGGCGTATTTTTAAAATGTAAAACTCATGATTTGAGCTCATGCTGTATTTGATTGCAAATATGCAAATAAAACTTACAATTAATTATCCTACTCCTATGTGAAAAAGTCAACAAATATGAATAATTTAGTTTCGCATTTGCATGGTCAGTCTCATAATGTCACGCCGTTGCTGGACCGACGCTTGAACAGGGGACGTAACAAATGTTAAAATAATGATCATCAATTTGTTATCTCCCGTAACTCTGCATAATTTTATCGACAGCAACATTGCGTCGGGCCGATGTCGGGGTTTATTACGTACATTTATACACAGTCAAACGGTATCGGCGCGACAACGGACGACGACACACGACATATGACGACGTCACCCGACTGAAATCGTCAGTCGGCCGACGAAAGCTTGCTAGCTGGGGCCTTTGTCTGTTCAAAACTTTGTGTCGTCATTTTAGACTCATGGACCTAACGCAGTAGAAAGTGACAGCTTAACCCGTGTCTGGAAAAAGCTAGACCAGTCTTCTGGGAAGCTGCTATGTGCAATGTTGTAAAGAGAAGGGGAGTGAGCATTGTTGCCGGTCACTGCAGCAACGATTGAAAGCTTCTAGACTCCGTTCGTGTCAAGCTCCGGTGCCAGATCCGTAGCTGTAGAAGACAAAGTATAGTACCAGTCTGGTGATGACGATTTTGTCTTTATAAAATATCCTTACGTTGTAAAAACATTTCAAAGCGAAAATTACCTTTTACGGGTCGAGGAATATAGTTACGTTACATTTCCGATTCATCTATGGAGTTCAGGGTGAATAAAATAGGATGACGTCTGTCAGTATGGTCTAAGGGAAATAACCAATGTCTTGCTAATGGGATTGCTTCTCTTGCTCTCTCTCTATCATGGCCGCTGGCTAATAAACCCATACCATCGAACACGTGCGTTGTGAGTTCGATATGGTGTCAGAAGTGGGGTCCTAACGGCAAGCAGGACTGACCAACCAAAGAAAATGGCAAGGTATGACCCCCCTCAGAGATATTCCTATCGGGCTAAAGACTGGGAGGGGTGGATTGAAGACTATTCAAGATTCAGAAGAGCAACTAAACTTCACAAAGAAGATGGCGATGTGCAGAGAGATTCTCTTCTTTATTCCATGGGAACGCAACAAGCTGTTCAGATACTGAAAACATTCAGGTGGGAGGAAGAAGAAGAAGACACTGATTATGACTTGCTAGTGAAAAAGTTCTCAGAATATTTCCTGCCAAAACGCAACTTGATTCACGATCGTAGCCTGTTTAACAGCCGAGTTCAGAATAGTGGTGAGACAGTGGAGGAATTTGTGAGGGCCTTGCAGTCACTCGTGGTCCACTGCCACTATGCAGACACAGAAGATCAAGTCAGAGATCGCCTTGTGATAGGGTTAAGAGACCAGAGATTGAAGGAAAAACTGCAGCTGCAGAATGATCTAACCCTAGAGAGAGTCATCACTATGGCACGACAGCAAAAACAGCTGAAAGAACAAATGAAAGAACAGTCACAGAAACTAGAAAAACTAGACATAGATGGAGCTAGTCATAGGCGAGATCAGAGCGCAGGTGCTTCTCGTGGGAGAGCGCGTGGTCGTGGAGGTCACAGGCCAAAGAGACATGACAGCCCATCAGTTGTTCGAAATAAAGACAGCTGTACCAAGTGCGGGTTCGAACACCAAGACAAAAAGTGTCCGGCAGTAGGTTAGCGTTGTAGATGCTGTTCAGGCAGAAATCACTTTGCCCGAGTCTGTAAAAAACGAGCTGCGGAAGTGGACTTAGTCAGTGATTCTGATGATGAGTACTGGCTTGACGCAGCTACAGTAGATGTCAAAGAACAACGTGAAGCATGGACAGTAAACCTAGACTTCAACGGGAAGAAAGTCAACTTCAAAGTCGATACCGGCGCCGATGTGACTGTCCTCAGAGAGTGTGACTACAAAGAATTTGTGAATCCACCTAACCTGAAGCCCTCCAAGAGCTGCCTGAGATCACCTGGAGGAAGAGTCGACACAGTTGGTGAATTCATCGCTGAGACAATAAAAAAGAAAGTCACGTACCGCTTCAGAGTAGTCGTTGTACCGAATACTGCAGGTACAAATCTGCTTGGCAGAGCAGTAAGTGAGAAGATGGGACTCGTAAGGAGACTAGAGGACATTGACTCGAGGGTCTTCGGATCCACAGGACTTTTGAAGACTCAGCCGGTAAAGCTGATTTTGAAGGAGGGTTCAAAGCCATACAGTGTGTCAACAGCGCGTCGAGTACCTTTCCCTATCCAGAAACAAGTCAAGGAGCAGCTTGACAAGATGGAGAGGGATGGGGTCATCAAGAAGGTGACAGAAGCGACCGACTACTGTGCGCCCATCGTCCCAGTCCGGAAGAAAGGAGGCAAAATAAGAATATGTGTGGACTACAAGAAACTAAACAAAAACATCAAGCGGCCACATCTTATGCTGCCAAATCTGGAGGATATTGCGCCACAACTGAAGAACTCCAAAGTGTTCACCACTTTAGATGTTTCAAGTGGATTATGGTAGGTGCCGCTTGACAAAGACAGTGCTCACCTCACGACATTCATCACCAGCTTCGGTCGGTACTGTTTTCTCCGGTTACCTATGGGCATCAACGTTGGACCAGAGGAGTTCCAGCGCAAGATGTCGGAGACGATGAAGGTGTGAGGTCATCATGGACGACATTCTCATTCACGGGGAAACACAGAAAGAGCACGACGAGAGACTGTCGCAGGCGCTGAAGCGAATCGAGGCGTCAGGCTTGAAGCTGAATCGTGACAAGTGTCACTTCAGTAAGTCAGAGGTAGCGTTCTTTGGACACAGAATCAGCAGTGACGGCATAGAGGGCCCCAAAGGGGGGGTATCATCACGATCACGGGAAGGGAAATTTTCGCTTTCACGATCACAGTTACCTTGATTTTTGTTTTCACGATCACGAACACCAGTGGCAAATCACGGTCACGGTAAAAGTTGCATGTACAGAAAGCACGTGTCAAAGTAAACACAACCACACAGTAATTCGCTCCTCTGGATCTATTGTTTATTCAACACAAAGCGACAACTGTTGCACTTTTTTATAATTATTTTTTGAATTCTCTTTCATACACACATAGAAATACATATCATGATTTGTAATCAGTAACAAGAATGTTGTTTTCATTGGGTTTTTTCTCTCTCTCTCTCTCTCTCTCTCTCTCTCTCTCTCTCTCTCTCTCTCTCTCTCTCTCTCTCTCTCTCTCTCTCGTTCTCTCTCTCTCTCTCTCTCTCTCTCTCTCTCTCTCTCTCTCTCTCTCTCTCTCTCTCTCTCTCTCTCTCTCTCTACACTCATACACATTCAACCCCCACACCCTCACTCACACACATGAATATATACTTGCACAATTTCACATTTCCAGAGCTAAATCTTGTAAACCCATTTTCTCAAAAAACTATTGGGTGGATTGAAATTAAAGTACATGTATGTGTGATGGGTTTTTTATTTTCAACTTTGCCGTACAATTTGAGGTACACCATCGCCTGGTTCCATGGCCTTGAATAAAAAAAACAGGAATGCTACAGGCTAAAAACGGTTTTACCTGAAAGAAGCGCGCAGTACCAGTAGCGAAGCCACAAGCCTGAGCCTGCGAAGCAGGCGAGTCAACTAGGGGGGTCCGGGGGCATGCCCCCCCGGAATTTGTTTCAAAAAACGGTTAAAATCTGTGCAATCTGGTGCATTCTGGGCATCATTTTAGGGGTTGTAATAGTGTTGTGATCTTGTTAAAAATCCCATTTTAGCCTCCCCCCACCACCATTCAACACACCTCCAAACTGGTGAAAACAACACTACTGTGCGCTGGCTTCATTGAGACCGGCGCCCGGTCGCGTTGCGCGATATTCACACGGATCGTTTTTGCGGAAATTTTTCAACTTCACCGGAAAAAATTTGACTTTACCGGATTTTGAAAACGGCTTTATCGGATTTCCGGCAATTACCGGAAAAGTAGCATGCCTGACAAAATCCCCAACGAACATGACTTTGATCGTCTTTGACATGAGGATCAAGTGACCCAAACTGGCGCGTCTCCCCGCCATTGTTTCTGAATTTAACCCATTGTTGATATTAAAGTTTACAGGCGCTAAAATAAATCCAAGCTTAATGCAAAGAAGCGACAATTAGAATCTATGCCAAGCGTGTCCACGTTGCTGGGATGAAAAACACATTTCTAGTTTCGGTTTTGGCTAAACGCAGACTCGATCTCGAGCCAGTCGAGGTCACACTGAGCGAGACAGCCGGACGTGGCAATGTCGACAATGTCAATGATCTCACTCAAACTCAAAGATCTTGAACAAATTTCAAGATCTTTGCCTACATTCAGAACAGTCATAGAGCAACATAGATCAACATACCTTGGTATTTCGTCTTCAGAAAGACCGACCCGTAGCCTGACCTTTCCACCAAGGAAGGCATTCTCGCCGCCTGCTTTGGTCTGGCTTGAATCCACAAAATATAACAGAAGTTCGATGACAGTACCGCTGCACGCCATTTTTGATCTTCGAATTCGAATTTCACTCAAACCTTTTGCACGAAGCCCTTCCATTGGATGAAGTTTGGTAGAATTTTGCAATTTGCCTTCTGATTGGATCTCTTTTTGTCAGTGTGTAATTGTAAAGGGAAGCAATCGCTCTCAAAATCATATTTCTGAATGTGTTGTTGCTTCCCTTTCAATCGGGGTTGGCTCCTTACCGAATAGACTACAGGATCATAGAGTGTAATACAGCTGTGAAAAAATGTACGTTGAAAATAAAATGCTTTGCAATAATGCCCATCACGATCACGAAAACAAATGACGATCACGATCACGAGACTTGATTTTTTTGTCATCACGGATCACGGGCAAAGTCCCATCACGATCACAGAAATGGAAATTTCGGCAATCACGGTCACAGAAAGGTCAAAAAACGCCAATCACGATCACGGTTTTAAACCCTTTGGGGCCCTCGGCATACGACCTGACCCAGGAAAAGTGGACGCTATCACAAAGTTAGAGCCACCAAAGAACGTGACTGAACTGAAACGCGTAATCGGCATGATCAACTACCTTGGCCGATTCACCAAAGACCTGTCGACGACAATGAAGCCGATGACAGACCTACTTCGGAAGGACGTTCAGTGGAGATGGGACAGCGCACAGAGGGAAGCCTTCGAGAAGGTGAAGCTGATCATCGTTAATCTACCCTCGTTCCTGTTCTACAGTGTGGATCGACAGACTGTAGTAAGTGCTGACGCAAGCAGTTTTGGCCTCGGTGCTGTTCTCTTACAGCAAAATGACAGCGGTGACCTTGAGCCAATTGCATTTGCGTCCAGAACAATGACCCCAGCAGAACAGCACTACAGTCAAATTGAGAAGGAATGCTTGGCGAGCGTTTGGGCGTGTGAGAAGTTCTACAAATATCTTGTAGGTCTGAAGTCATTTCAACTTTTGACTGATCACAAACCTCTCGTACCGCTCATGTCTACCAAAGATTTAGACCAAGCACCACCAAGATGTCTGCGCCTACTCCTGAGAATGGCACGATTTAATGCAGAGGTCCGGCATGTTCCAGGTAAGCAGCTAGTCATTGCTGACTGTCTCAGCCGCAGTCCTCTAGCCTACACAGAGAGTGATGTCGACCGGGCAGACGACGTGGACGACTACATTGACATTGTTCAGTCGTCATGGCGAATAAGAGACCACAGACTTCAGTCACTCAAAGCCGCAACTGAAGCAGACGATGATCTCCAAGCAGTGATCAAGTACTGTCATGAGGGATGGCCAAATCAGATTCCCTCATCACTCAAACCATACCACAAGGTGAAAGATGACCTATCAGTTGTAAACGGTCTTGTCGTATTCAGAGACAGAGTAGTGATCCCTGTCAGTCAACGACAAGAAGTGAAAAACAAACTTCATGAGAGTCATCAGGGTATAGAAAAATGCCTGGAGTTTGCCAAACTAACAGTATTTTGGCCAGGCCTGAGAGCTGAACTGACGCAATTAGTGGAAAACTGCTCCACTTGTCGTGAGAATCGACCAGCACAGCGACACGAGCCACTGCGTCCGACAGAGCTACCATCACGGCCCTGGTCACAGATTGGTGCAGATTTTGCATCATTCAGAAACAAAGACTATTTGGTTGTTACAGACTATTATTCACGCTGGATCGAGATCAAACAAGTGACCTCTCTGTCAAGCTCAGCAGTGATCCCACGTTTCAAGCAGATATTTTCCACCCACGGCATACCAGACATACTTGTGAGTGACAATGGTAGCCCCTTTTCCTCAAGAGACTTTGCTGTATTCGCCAGAGAATACGGCTTCGATCACCATACATCAAGTCCCCATTTCCCCCAAGCTAATGGCCAGGCAGAGTCAGGCGTGAAAACTGCGAAGAAGATTCTCGCCCAGACAGAGCCGGATGTAGCTCTGATGATGTACAGATCTACACCACACTCAGCAACAGGACTCAGTCCATCTGTCATGTTGATTGGACGCCAGCTGAAGACGAAGGTTCCAGTCCTGCCCAGCCGACTGCAGCCAGTACAACACAACGACAAAGACATTCGTCTGGCTGATAGTCACACCAAGCAGGACTACAAAAAGTACTACGATGAACGGCACGGGGTACGTCCCCTTCCCCAGCTCCAGCCTAATGACACAGTACTCATGAAGACAGACAACGAGAAAGGCAAATGGAAAGACTTTGGCCAAGTTCTGTCTCCAGCCGATGCCAGCGGAAGGTCCTACTTCATCCAGTCTCCCCGTGGTGTCCTCAGACGCAACAGGAAGAATATGCAGAAAGTGCCTCAGACTATATATACCATTCCCCCAGACCCCGACACAGACCTGCCAGAAGAGACTGAGACCCAAGAACAGGAGACTCTCACAGGAACTGAAAACCCTACCCCCCAACCCCCAGTGCAGAACGTTTCGCGCTATGGTCGCATCATAAAGCAGCCAGCAAGATACATTGAAGAACACTGAACATAATTGTTAAATTTCTGATCTTCCAGGCAGTGAAGAACAGTCATGTGCTATTTACAGCAGCGTTCTAGTTGATTTTTGTTGGTTGAGAGAAACCTTTGACTCAAAAACATCATAGTTCAGTTTTTGGAATTTTAAATTTCAATTTTATGTGCCTATGTTCGGTTGAAACCAAATGTGACTCTAAACACAGGATAGTATTCCTAGGTTTACAATGTTTCTTTTTAGTTCTTCATTCAAAAGCAAACTAAGAATAATGTGAAGAATAGTTTACGTAATACGTAAGATTTTATTATTTCATTATTTTAGTAGTGAGTGAAAGTGTTCTAGGAAACCTTTCTAAGTTGCTTATGATTTTCATAAAGCAGTATACATTTTTAACTTGATTTTTCTCTTAGAATTTTCGACTTGAGGTAGAAGTTGTCTGTGTAAAAACAAGGAGAAACTCTGTAGTTTATTCCTTTTGAAAATGAGAAGCAATTAATGTTTTGTTTGGTTATTAGAATTGTTTTAATGTTTCAGAAATTTTCATTTCTTGGAAGAAAGGGGGAGATGTCAGTATGGTCTAAGGGAAATAACCAATGTCTTGCTAATGGGATTGCTTCCCTTGCTCTCTCTCTCTATCATGGCCGCTTGCTAATAAACCCATACCATCGAACACGTGCGTTGTGAGTTCGATAACGTCATTCTCGGTAAAGCCTCGAGTGACGTCATTGACCCTGTCTCGATGACATACCACACGATACCATGGATGAGTGGAGGTGTTACTTTTACACGTATATAAGAATACAATACACGTACGTGTGAGAGAATGCACATGCGTGCTCTAAACAGATACTAGGTGCTGTCAAATGAGAATGATTACATAGTTATTTATTTTATTAATGTTCACAGCACAAGCACTTAACATTACATAAAATCGATTACACGTAACACAGGAGAAACCCATTTCCGGTGTTGTAATCATCTCAATCGGTTACGCTGGAAAATGTGTAGCCGCTAAGTTATTTTATTTCGATTAAGTCAATGTTGGCTTAATGTTTCAGAATAGATCGGGAATCGTAGTGGTGTGTGTGTGTGTGTGTGTGTATGTGTGTGTGTGTGTGTGTGTGTGTGTGTGTGTGTGAGCGTGCGTGCGTGCGTGTGTGTTTGCGTGTGTGTGTGTGTGTGTGTATGTGTGTGTGTGTATGTGTGTGTGTGTGTGTGTGTGTATGTGCGCACCCCATTCCCCACGAATGGTTGCCTAACCGGGCTTTAGGCAACCACGTGGATGGTTACCTTTATTTTGGATGGCAGCTTAACCATACGGTTAGTTGCTTCACGCCAAAGGTGGATGGCTACTTAGCTGTGAATAGTTACCTGATGTGGATGGCTACTTCAGCAACTGCGTAAATTGTTACTTGCATTCATAAGATTCTTACCTATATGATGATGATGATGATGATGATGATGATGTTGATGATGATGGTACCTAAATCAGCCTTATTGGTTGACTCGGTTGGAGTTTTTTTAAACACACACACACACACACACACACACACACACACACACACACACACACACACACACACACACACACACACACACAAACCACCCACACAACCTAAAATATAAAACATATGTATGAGTCCTTTTAGTTTTATTGACTAATCTGATTAATCAAGAGAATCTAAGGAATGATTAGTGCATATAAGGCTATCCATAGACAAAAAACAACAACTACAAAACAACAACAACAACAAGCAAGTCACGTGTAGAAACATTCTATCTGTGAATATCACAGAATGATACTGAACGCACTGCATTTCAGGAAGCCAATGCTACATGCTGATATCCTACGCCCGAGACTGAAAGCGCTGACACACAATTATTTGCGTGGAAAACGTAGCTGATCGCTTGAAGTGATAACACAGAATCAGTTCGAATTTCGGCATTTCTTCTTCCCCATCGCCTAACTAATCTTGTTTTTACCGAGAAAAAAACAGAGGTCCCGTCCTCAGTTCACAAGCTTCCTAATTCATAAATCTCGTATCTCCATTTTTGAGATTTTGGAACTAAAACAATAGTAAGCTCCCTTATGGTGTTGCCTGTGTGGTGATAAAAGATTTATCGTAGCTCCAACTGCTTTCTAACGTGAAGAAAAGTTCTTGAGAAGATGACTCGTATCTTCATTTCTTTAAAGTGAGCGGCAATAAACCCTGCTCAAGTTAAACTTCCGAGGTTTTTGTGCCACACTTTGATGGGAACTATGGAATTGTGTGTGTTCAGATTTGTGTAATAAACTGAATGATTTAAACGTTTATTTAAGTACTAGAATGAATACCCGCTTCGCCGGGTAGCCGGCTTCGCCGGGAAGAAGTACTTAGAGCCGTACGCCGGCTTCGCCGGGTCCAAACAATGGACCCGCCAAGCTTAGGTCCCTCCCAGATTCGTGGAATGGGAACAGCACGAAAATGATTCAGTGGCCATAATGCCATTCCTGACCATATCGAGTCCCATCCTTGTCGACGAATGTAACCGTGTTAAACACCTTTGGAGGCGAACTCCACTCAAACAGGACTGAGCAAGTTATGGCTTCTCAAAGGAAGGCCAGTACATAAAATTACACAAAAGCCGCCAGACCACATCACAAACAGAACTGAACAATGCACAGGTGTTGCTCATATAGAGAGACACACACACACACACACACACACACACACACACACACACACAAAAACACAGAGAAGCCGTATCTATAGAGAGATAGATGACAGTGTATTTTTCGCGTGGCTATAAATTGATTCGACCTTTGCACTTTTACAGTGAGGATAATTTACGGGTCCAATTTACGTTCTGTACACTGCGTTGACCTTCTAAAAATAGTAACAGTAACAGAACGCCGGGAATATCCGAAGACGCTCAGCGCAGTGGACAGCGCAGTGACATTCTAAAAATAGTAGTAACTTACAACTGAACGGGAAAGCCACACGAAGGAAGGGAGATAAACGCCAAACACTGGAGAAGATAAGGAAGAGTTACTTATAATGGTGAAATAAACACAAAAACTAAAATCAGTTCAGCGCTGCGCGCTGAGAGCACGTGTTGAAATATCTCATCGATGATATTGTGTCCGGGGTGTAGCTGAATACGGTGTCCAAATTTGAAAAAGATCCACCGAGAACTTTGGCGTTGTGATGTGGTGTAGCGGCTATGGTGTGTCGGTATGAGGGCCCGGGTAGCTGAGGTGGAACCAAAATAGCTGAGGTGGAACCAAAATCGGTTCCGCGCTGCGCGCTGAGAGCACGTGTTGAAATATCGACCAGGTTGTGTCGTGTCCCGGGTCTACCTGAATATGCCCACCAAATTTGAAGCAGATCCATCGAGAACTTTGGCCGTGCATGGCGAATACACAAATACACAAACACACACATACACAAATACACAGATACACAAACACACACACAGACACAAGTCGTATATATATATAGAAGAATCCCCGCTGCAACGATACCCACGCAAAGCGTGAACACGTGAAAAAGCAACTTTAGTTGATGGAAATAAAAAAGGCACGAGCGGCTCGCACTAAATGGGTGAGGAAGGGGAGAAAAACACACACATTTTTTTTTAGTCTGGAAAAAGCACGTGCAATTACAAAGGTTATGGATCGCGTGCAAGATGATGAAAGGAGAGTGTGTACAGATCAAAAAGAAAAACGTAGTGTGCAAAAACAATATTTTATACATTTGTATAAACAGAAAATAGATATCTAAACAACAAAGTTCTTTCTTTCTTTATTTGGTGTTTAACGTCGTTTTCAACCATTCAAGGTTATATCGCGACGGGGAAAGGGGGGAGATGGGATAGGTGAAAGGGGGGAGATGGGATAGAGCCACTTGTTAATTGTTTCTTGTTCACAAAAGCACTAATCAAAAAATTGCTCCAGGGGCTTGCAACGTAGTACAATATATGACCTTACTGGGAGAATGCAAGTTTCCAGTACAAAGGACTTAACATTTCTTACATACTGCTTGACTAAAATCTTTACAAACATTGACTATTTTCTATACAAGAAACACTTAACAAGGGTAAAAGGAGAAACAGAACCGTTATCGCCTCTTACGACATGCTGGGTAGCATCGGGTAAATTCTTTCTCGTCCCGACCAATATGGGACTCCCCCTAACCCGCGGGGGGTAACAACAAAGTGACTGTGGCGCTTTATCCATATGAAGTGCTAGCAAGTTGCCTACCCCCGGAGGAGTGGATCCAGGAACGCTGGAATGACAAGGAGGACTCCTTAAACTTAGAAATGAATCGATGACCGAAGATCAACTCTCTCCGCACCGGTCGCCATTGTGAGATGAGATGACGAGGAAGAAAGGGCAAAAACGACGACAGAACAACAGCTCAGACAAATCCAGCCCTGGTGTCGGCGGCTCTACTACAGACTCGGAGAAAGCCAGTAAGAAAAAGGCAAGAGTATTCGAGGCAGGCTCTCCTATAGATATTCCTGTTTTCGAAACAGATTCTGATGAATTCGATATGAGTGACACTAACAAGAGAGATAAGCAAGTCAGTCTATCTGAAGTCGGAGGCGCAGCGGTTACTTCCCTTGATGCTCACAGTCGCACAGTCTCTAATGAAGATCTGCTCAATGAGATTTGTTCTAACCGTAAGGTTATGGAATCCATGAAGGACACTCTTGACCAACTAAGAGGTGAGGTCTTCGAACTAAAAACAGAGAATGACAAACTGCAGAAAGAAGTCAGTGAATCAAAGAAGAGAGAAGAGCACATGAAGAGTGAACTGGGAGAAACAAGAACTCTTGCTCATCACACAGAAGAGAGACTGAATGAGCTTGATCTTTATGTCCGACGGAACAACCTGAGGATCTATGGACTCAGTGAGGGTGTGGAGTCCGGCGGTCTCAATGGCGGTTCCAGTCCATCTGAGCAGACGAGGCAGGGCAATGGCAGTGGCAGTGGCAGGCAGGGGAACAGAGACGGACAACAGCTACCGGAACAACAGTCTGAGTGCGAGAAGAAGGTGCTGGCGCTGTTCAACAACAAGCTGAGCGTCAAGGTGTCCCCTGAGGACATCGAGGCAGTCCATCGCCTAGGCAGACTTCAGCGAGACAGGAGCACCCCGAGAGGAACCATTGTGCGATTTGTCTCTCGCAGAATAAGGGACCAAATCTTGTTTAACAGGAGGGGGTTGAAAGGGTCAGGCGTCGTGATTGTGGAAGATCTAACCCAGACGACACAGTACCTCTTCCACAAGGTCAAAGAGGATGCCATCTGTGAAAAAGCATGGACAAAGAACGGTAAAGTGATAATGAAAACCAAAAAAGGAAAAGTTGTCTACATCAGATCTCTATCTGAACTTAATGACCCCACCAGAAGACAGTCGGAATGGAGTAGTCATGCTTCTGAGCGTTGAAGGGTAGGTTTTTTTGTGCTAGGTTGTGCTAGGTTGTGCTATGGTGTGTAAAGATAATCATAGTCACCTACTTAAGATTGCTGTCCAGAGGACAAGTAGAAAGTAGAAAGCACATGGCAGTGTTGTGACCACGTGATGTTTTGTTTTGGTATGCCTTGCTCCTTCACCGGTACAGACGTTGGTTTCCTTTTACGACCCGGGTTTTTCCAACTTTTAACGAGAGAATGTTCAGTCACTTGTTTTCATTCTACATCGAATGTTTTGTCACCCAGCCATGTTTCTAAGCCGTACATAATACATAGAGTAGCTTCGGTGGAAAATATTTCCAGTCCCACGTGATCGGTATAATTCAAAATGGCGTCGATCGATCGACCCAAACTGTGGGACATGGATAATTCCAAATGCGTGAAAATTATGTGTTTTTGCTACAACTGTGTACTTCTAAATACTTGGATAAAGTTCCTGGAATCATACTCCTTCGTCTTAAAGCCCAGCGGCAAGATCCGAAGGTATGTGTTACTTGTGTTCATGTCTGTTTACATTGTCTTCAAATTCTTGTGTTTTACATGTTGTTTGTTTCAAAGCTGTGTATACTCGTGTGGTTTTCTCTGCACCAAACGAGCTTAGCCTTCTTTCTAAGTATGACGTTTGCCTAACGAACTCTCCGAAATCAACCTTAGTTCAAACGAGTGCATATCTATGTGTCGAACAGTTATTTCCCTTGTTCTCCCACACTGTCGTTGTTATGAAGGTTATGCTTACTTTTGTGTTCAATGGACTGAATGCTAAACAGGCTTTTTGCCACACAGCATGTTATCCAGTCTATATGGAGTGTTCTTTTACTCACAATGGGTGAACAGACCGGTTTCCGAATGTGTACGTTTAATTGTAACGGGTTAAATGAAAGTAAGAAAAGGAAGGATGTTTTCAATTTTTTGAGGGAAAAAAAATGTAATATTTATTTTTTACAGGAAACACATTTG
Source organism: Littorina saxatilis (assembly GCF_037325665.1). Classification (NCBI taxonomy): domain Eukaryota; kingdom Metazoa; phylum Mollusca; class Gastropoda; order Littorinimorpha; family Littorinidae; genus Littorina; species Littorina saxatilis. The sequence goes on along the minus strand of NC_090248.1, from coordinate 55,808,031 downwards.
AAATACCAAGATGAACAATATGTAAGAACATGCTGGGGCTACTCAGTGTGGTTGTCTGGATGCGCCTCTAATAAAAACGGTGTTGCGGTGATGTTTAATAATAACTTTGAACATAAAGTGCACAATGTTGTTCGTGACAATGATGGTTGTTTCATTATCATGGATGTTGAATTTTTGAAAAAAAAGGTACACCATTGTAAATATATATGGACCTAGCTGTGGAGATAAAGCCTCCTTTTTTGAGAATGTAAGCGCAATGATTAGACAGATTGGAAATGATTATGTTATTATTGGTGGTGATTGGAATGTTGTGTTAGATATGAAAGTGGATATGAGGAATTATGTATGTAATGTAAATCGACCCCAGTCAAGAAAAAAGATAAGAGATATGATGGATCTTTATGATTTGATAGACGTCTGGAGGGACCTTTACCCCGATAGACGCCGTTATACATGGAGGAAATGTAATTCCCTCAAACAAGGGAGATTGGACTATTTCCTGATGTCAAGTAATTTGCTGATGGAGGTAAATGGTTGTGACATTGAGTGTGGTTATAGATCTGACCACTCGCCAGTAACACTTACATTAAAGACAGAAGATATAAAAAGAGACAGACCTTTTTGGAAATTTAATAACTCGCTGATGTTTGATAGTGAATATGTTAAAGAGTTAAAGAAACTAATTATTGATGTGAAGAAATTTTACGCACTGCCAGTGTATGATATGGATGGTATACATTTAATACCCAATGATGAAATACAATTTAGAATAAGCGGTCAGTTATTTTTTGAAACCTTATTAATGGAAATTAGGGGAAAGACAATTGCCTACACCTCCGAAAAGAAAAAAAGAGAAGTAAACATTGAAAAAGAATTAATGATGAAACTACAGTTATTAGAAAATAATGTGACCAATGATTCCTTAGTACTGATTGAATTGTTAAATACCCAGCTGGAAAACTTGAGGAAGAAAAAGATTGATGGTATGTTGATAAGATCCAAAGCTAGGTGGCAGTTAGAAGGAGAAAAGGCGAGTAAGTTCTTTTGTAATATGGAAAACCGCCACTATCAGAATAAGGCCATGAGTTTTTTGCAAAATGGCGACACTGGTGAATTAATATTTGAACACAGACAGATTTTGCAAAACGTGAAACAGTTTTACGAAGATTTGTATAATCTGCAACCAACAGAAGATGTTGATTTACAGGAACTATTTATGGAAAAAATACATCCCGTTTTGACAAATGAAGACAGAGATAATATTGAGGGGAATCTTACCTATACTGAAATGTGCTCAGCATTACGGAAAATGAAAAACGGAACAAGCCCAGGACCTGACGGGTTTACAACAGAATTTTATAAATATTTCTTCCAGGATATTGGATTATTTCTGCTGCGTTCTGCAAATGCTGGATTCCAATGTGGAGAATTGTCCGTTACACAGAAACAAGGCATTATTACATGCATTCCGAAACAAGACAAGCCAAAACAATTTATTAAGAACTGGCGGCCAATATCCCTGCTTAACATATCCTATAAAATTTGTTCATCCTGTATTGCGAATAGACTGAAAATAATGCTACCTAAGATTATTAGTGAACACCAAACAGGTTTTATGAAAGGAAGATTTATCGGAGATAATATACGTTTGCTGTATGATGTGTTGGTGTTTACTGAAAGAGAAAATATACCAGGTTTGCTGCTTGCAATTGACTTTGAAAAGGCGTTCGACAGTGTGTCCTGGCCCTTTTTACAAAAGGCATTGGATTTTTTCAATTTTGGAAACGATGTAAAACAGTGGATACGAGTTTTTTACCAAGATATACAGACATGTGTTACAGTAAATGGCCAATATTCTGGTTGGTTTAATATAAGAAGAGGCGTCCGACAAGGCGATAGCCTCTCACCATATTTGTATTTAATATGTTCCGAGATACTATCATTAATGTTACGTAATAATTCTGTGATAAAAGGATTGAAATTGAACAACGAGGAAGTGTTATTGTCTCAATTTGCGGACGATACAACTCTTTATTTGGATGGCAGTAAGGAATCGTTTGTTGAATGTGTTAAAACTTTACAGAAATTTTCTAAATTTTCCGGATTAAAGATAAACAATGAAAAAACTCAAATTGTCTGGATTGGAAGAAAGCGAAATTCACAAGAAAGATATATGAGGGACATGAACTTCTGTTGGGACCCTGGGATCTTTAAAGTATTGGGAGTCAAATTTTCGACTAACACCGGCAACATTCTGGAAATTAATTATGAAGGAAAATTAAACGAGATTAAAAGAATTTTAAAAGATTGGAGCAGAAGACAGTTAACACCATTTGGTAAAATTACAATTTTGAAAACTTTGGTCCTTTCAAAATTGGTTTATTTATTAACTGTATTGCCAGACCCACCCGAAGAGTTTTTACGAGAAGTGAATGCAGCCTTTTATTCCTTCCTGTGGAATGGTAAACCTGCAAAGATTCGGCGTAATGTCGTTTGCAGACCTTATTGCAGTGGTGGTCTGAATATGATTGACATTTACACTTTTGTGGCATCAGTAAAGATAAATTGGATTCGCAGACTAAAGATGTTTGAATTTGATGTAAAAAAGCTTATTTTTGATATGATACCTGGAATGAAAGACATATTTAAAGTGGGTGCCGAGTATGTAAATGTGTTAATGAAACGATGTGGTAACCCTTTTTGGAAGGATGTTTTGAAACATTATAAGAAATGCTGTTCCTTATGCGAGGTAATTAATATTAATGATTTTGTTTCCGAATGTATACATTACAATTTGAACATTATACGAGACCACGGTACAATAGTAAATAAGGAATGGATTGAAAATGATGTAGTGTTTATCCATCAGTTGCTACATTTAAATGGAAATTTCTTTACCTTTGAAGAATTTAGGTTAAATTTTCCTTTTGTTCAAACTAATTTTTTATTCTATGAGGGAGTGATTAAGTCCCTACGAAAATATCAGAGAAAAGTAAAAATTGATTCGTTGAATGGTTTTCAGATTAGGGATTATAAACCCTGGCAGATTATTTGTAGAGGCAAACAGGCAATTAAAGAAGCCCTTTTGAAATCAAAATTTGACGATAACCCTGCAGGCATGAACAGATGGAATATGTATTTTTACAACCTGAACTGGAAACAGATTTTTGATAAGTGTTTCAAAACAACTAAGGACACACAGTTAAGATGGTTCCAGACCAGATTGCTTCACCGCATTCTTGGTGTTGCTTGCCGGCTATTTGTTCAAAAGATTCTTGACAGTCCCCTTTGTGCCTTTTGTAAAATTGAAAATGAAACAATTTCACATTTATTTTGGTACTGCCCGCTTAGTCGGAAATTTTGGACTGACTTGGAAGAACTGTTAAACAGAAGTGGTATTTACCGCGCACATGTTCTTTTTACAGAAGAATTTATTTTGTTTGGGTGTATGAACAATGTTAAGGTAGATGTGGTTTTGGATTTTATCATTTTGTTTGCAAAGTTTTATATTTATAAGAGTAAGTTACAAGAGACAAGGCCACTGTTAGAAATATTTCTAAGAAATTTGAAATACAGATTTGAAATAGAAAAATATTCCAGTTTCAAATCTGGTAACATTACCAAATTTGTAGAATTATGGTCCCCATATGAAGAGTTGGTTAGGTAGTACGCTAGGTTGTGCAGAGATGTGATGATATGTGTTTTGGCTTTGATTTTTGTTTGTTTCTTTTCTTTTTTTGCCTTTGTTTGACGGTATTATTAACTGACTGTATTATTATTAAGCAGGTAATACGTCCATAATGTCAAGTATTGTAATCTGAATGCTATGTTAAGCTCCGGCCTTACTTGCAGGAGAACGGTATGTTATATGTCCGTCTGTCTGTTATGTCCTAATGCTGTGTGTTGTGTATACTTGCCAAACATATCTATTATAAATGTTGATGGATGAATGATGATAAATTGTAGACGGATGCATGTTATTGATTAAAAGCCCCACAATGATGTGTTTGGCAAAAAACAAACAAACAAAAAAAAAAGTGACTGTGGTGAGATGAACACAGTTAAAAAACAAAAGAATTCTGTACTCACAAGGACCGCACAATACAATACGAATGTTTGCTTAGGCCTACAAAAAAAATAGGTGTGGTTACGGTAACCCGACCTACCCTATTTTTAGGGGCCGACCCTATAACTTGTTATTACATTTGTCAAAAAAACACACCAAAAAAACAACAAGAAAACGAGTGCAGAAAACGCAATGAAAGCGAAAGCGCCCGAGTCGCACACTTATTTCCCTGTCAAGTAGGTTTCATTTGTACACATTAGAAAAAAAGTTTAAAAAAAAAGTGATTGCCTACCTTCCTACCCTATTTGTTTTGGCTATGTTACCGTAACCACACTGTTTTTTTTGGCCTTATGAGAGCTTCATCAGGAAACAGACAAAAATAAAGGACAACAAAAAGCGAAAGCAACAGTGACGGACCGAACAAGGACAAGGTTGGAAAAGAAGAAAATAGATAGAGAAGATAATCATTAAGGCTGCAGCGTTCCTTCTCTTTCTAATGAAGAGAAAAAACATTTGCGAGGGTCCCTTGACAGCTAGTAAACTGTTATATATTTGTTATATATAAAACAAATAAAAAATTGTTCTGGTCCAGGTTCTGATGGCATTACAATTGAATTTATTAAAGTCTTTTGGTCCCGAGTGAGTATATTTATTTCCCGTACTTTTTCAGCAGCATTTAATAATGGTAGTCTGCCTGTGTCCCAAAGAAATGCTGTGATTGTGTTAATTCATAAGGTAAAAACCTTCCTGGATATGAATTGACTCATTGGCGTTCAATTTCATTAACCAACAATGATTATAAATTACAGGTTAAGTGTCTGGTTCTGCGCATGAACAAAGATGTACATATTGTGATAAAACTTGATCAAGTTAGAAATATTGTTTTAACAATTGAGTTATTAGCGATTAAGATCAGGCAGAGTAAGAATGTTAAAGATATTTCGAATTTGAACTGTTTAAATCATAGGTTTTGGGATGATGTGTTAAAAATTGCTTTGTGTGCTGACGATGTTACGTTATTTTTGAAAAGTGAAACGGATTTAAAACACGCCTTATTGATTTGTAATTCTTGTTATTATGCTTCCGGATTAAAGCTGAATTTGTCTAAATGTAAAGCCGTGTGGTTTGGAAGTCGTAAACAATGTCAAGACACCTTTTATAATTTCAATTGGAAGAAAAGAATAAATATTTTTGGAATTTATTTTTGTAATGACAGACCAACCTCAGATGCGGAGGAAAATTGGACGGAGCTAATTACGTCTGAGATGGGCTTGATTTCGGCATGGGAGAAAAGAAAGTGAGCATCATGGGTAACGTTATTGTAATTAAAACGTTTTTGATCTCCCAATTTGTTTATTTTATGCAGGCATTTGTAATACCTGATATATCATTAGCAGAAGTTAATAGGTTGCTGTTTATGTTATGTAACAGAAAGAAACCACAAAAAAGGCATCCGAAAAGGTTAAGCGGATAATATTGTGCAGTGATATAGACAATGGTGGTTTAAATATGATTGATTTGAAACACATGCAGTTATCCTTTTTATTACAATGGGTTGTTAGACTGACATCCGGCGAAGTCACAGCTAAGTACAAATGTGTGCCAAAGTCAAGTTGTTTTAATGTACGGCTCAAATTGTGATTTTTTGTTTTTATTCAAATGTTCATTTTCGAACATTAAAAGGGGTCGAGCGAACTTGTCAATTCCAATTTTTGGAAAACTGTCTTAAAAGTCTGGCTTGATAACAATGTATGTGTTGATGGTAATTTATCTAATCCCCTATTATGCAACAACCAATATTTTGTTTTTGGTGGAAATGTATTGTATTTTGAAGATTGAGCAAGAAAGGGTCTTATTAGTGTACATGATGTTTTATATAGGAAAAAGTTTGTTTCCTATCAGTTCATTTGTGATGTTTTAGGGAAATCCCCACAGATAATTTTGGAATATAACATGGTTCGTGCAGTTGTTGTGAATGTTATTAATACGATGATGCACGCAAAGAAAGAAATTGATTTGATGGATATTCCCTCCTTTCCTTGTAAGAAAGTACACAGCGCACAACAGTTTAGAAAATAATTAGTAAGTATGAACATTGTTGAACCATGTGCAACTGGTTTTTTTAGGAGAACATTTAATTATGAAATTGATAAGAAAGATTAGTTGATTAGTTTTGAATCGGTTAAAGAGACAAGGCTTCGCGTATCACAATGGAAATTACTTCACAATATGTATTCCACAATCATGTTGTGTAAAACGAAAGTTGTGGAAGACCTTTTTTCATGTTTGTAGCAATAGCGTTGATTACATAGACTTTTTTGTTTTTCCCAGTGGTGATTGAGTTTTGGAAACATATTGAATTTTATATTTGGGTACATTTAGATCAAATCATATTTGGTGTTAAAAATCGACATTTGCATGCAACTCTGTTGAAAGATTTGAATCATATTATTTTGGTTGGTAAAATGTGCATAAGTATTTACAAGAAAACAAAGGCGTCAATGCCTCTTTTTGTTTTATTTGAAAAGCAATTGCAGATCAGAAATATTCATTTTTGAAAGAACAAAATTAGAAACGGAAATAAAGTTATTCCAAGATGTATAACGTGAATGATATATAGTGTGTTCTCTTTGTGTATTTAATCATATGCATCCAAAACACATATTTCAACAGCATACGCACATGTTTAATTATAACAGATTAATTTTCAAGGAAGTGTTGTACATCAGAAGTGTTATATCCATCGTTAGAATCACAAATATTTGAATAAAATGTGAAGATATTGGAAAAAAGGGAAGAAAGCAAAGACATGAAATGAAGCATCAAAATTGTAAAAATAATTATATAGATTCTACGTTTACAAAAAAAAAATGTATTAATTAAAAAACAACATAAAGGGTATCACTTATTCCAGTTTATCTATTCGTGATGAATACAGGAAATATTCAAGTAAGACTCTCTGTTTTACACAAAAGTAGTTCTCAAAATCACTGGTGCCAACAACGCCACATTGTGTTACATTACAATGGTTACTTAAAACACATTAAGCGTCGTATTTTCATATAATTGAGCTACCATATCAAAATGGAAATCTTGACACCAAATACAAAATGGAAGTCAAGGAGAATAAAAGCTACATGGGTGTTGATATATATTTTTGTTTGTTAATATGGTTTTGCACAAACATATATTCGTTGTGTAGGTTTGCTTGGATGTGGTTAGGCCCTCCAGATTGTTACCTTGGGATCATTCGTATGACATAGTATAACTGAATCAACATTAGACATTCCGTTATTCGAATACAGCAATTACAGGCAGGATCAAGGCATTTCCAATAGATGAATGCGTTCATGCCATTGATGAATTTTGCGCCGCATTGCGAAAGTGTAACTTTACAACGAAGGGGTTACTTTTTTCAGTCATTTGAGTTTAGCAAATATTTTCATAGTTGTTAAACTTCAGTTCATCGGTCAAGCGATGTAGAAGTAATCAGTATTTTGTAGGGTTGCATTTTGTTTGGGTCATGTTGTATTTCAACTACGAGCCTAGTATGCGACTGTATGTCAGGAGAGAAGTATTTTCTTTACCACCAAAATTCCGTAATAATGAAACCAAATGTTAAAGTTGGCAATATTTTCAACATATTGCAAGCATCTTGCGACCTCTTTGCCAATCTGTTCTGTGTGTAAACTGGTCAAACTGATTGCTTCAAATTTAAATTTTAGGAAATCAAAATTTCGATTATTATTGTCGTGTACAGAATTTCTAAAATCGGATAAGTCTGCATTTGTATCGCCCATATGAGCTGTAGATCATTGGACAGTTCTAAGAAAATGTCCCAATGTATTGTCGGAGGCGGGTGGTAATGTCACTTTTCGTAGGTAGCCAAATCCAAAAACCTGATGTGTGTGGGTGTGTGTGTTTGTATGTGTGTGTGTGTGTGTGTGGAAGGTGCTTATATTGAAATAGCTCTGTTATTATGATATTCTAGAGTTGTGGAAGAGGTGCAAAGCAGAATATAAGTCAAACATTAACAACTGGTCGACCAGCCAAAACCAGCAACCGCAGCGAATAACTGATTCTGATGGGAATGCTAAGCAGTGTCCGCTCGATATGACCCCATTTCTTTCAAAATACGTATATCAGAGTTTATGATTTCTTGCGACAATGGACGCTTGCCTCCATTGATCGCCAACAACGTGTTTTGCCTGAGGTCACGTGCGTTTCCTTTGAGGTCACGTGAGTTGTGGAAAAACGCGCGTTCAGCGATCACTGCAGGCTAGCCAGAGAAACGTGGCTCCGATGTGCAGATTTTCGAAAGAAAAAGGCATCATGCATTGCGGAAACTGCATACCATACACATGGGAGTAAACAGCAAGTATATTCAAAAGTTCCCCCCCTCCCTCCTCCACCATTGTGAAGACAGGGTTGGTATACAGCGTGTTGTCGTGGACGTAAGTGTGGTCCCTATGGCTCAGTGGTTCATGTTAATGATGGCCTCTCTCCTCGATGATCTCGTCGACATTATCCGTGGTACTCGCTGGGTCTCTGCCAAGTATGATAAGAAGGGGATGTGAATTATAGCTTTGTCAGAAAGACGTACAGAAAGCACAGACTTTCAAATTCAGCAACCCACAGATCCAGCTGAACATAGGTACTGACTCACACACACACACACACACACACACACACACACACACACACACACACACACACACACACACACACACACACTCACACACACACACACACACACACACACACACACACACACACACACACAACACACACACACACACACACACACACACACACACACATGCTGAGTTGATTGACGGGTGCGTGTAAGATGCAGTTCTTATTACTTGATGACCGTGCAACTTTCCCCTTGTTCAGAAGCTTCAGAATGAGATATCCGAACATTTAACACTAGTTGTTGCCGTGCCTTCGACGGGCTGCGTAGATTTAACCCTTTCATTCATTCAAACCGTAAAACTAACATGTGCAAACCCACACACGAGTGTACGTTTCAGCTCACAGACGAAAAAAAAAAAGAAGATTTGTCTACACGACATAAGTCGTTCTTCTGGCTGCAAATGGCACTGGATGAAAACAGGAGGAACACAGCCCCCGGTGTGGTATAAATAGTTCAATCCTAGAAAATGCTGATAGTTTCCCAGGTGTGTGCATGTGTTAGTGTCATCAGCCAACTGCACGTATCGCAGAAGGTCACACATATATATATATATATATGAAGTCTTATATCGCGCGCGTATCTCCAGACTCGGACTCAAGGCGCAGGGATCTATTTATGCCGTGTGAGATGGACTTTTTTACACAATACATCACGCATTCACATCGACCAGCAGATCGCAGCCATTTCGGCGCATATCCTACTTTTCACGGCCTATCATTCCAAGTCACACGGGTATTTTGGTGGACATTTTTTTTTATCTATGCCTATACAATTTTGCCAGGAAAGACCCTTTTGTCAATCGTGGGATCTTTAACGTGCACACCCCAATGTGGTGTACACGAAGGGACCTCGGTTTTTCGTCTCATCCGAAAGACTAGCACTTGAACCCACCACCTAGGTTAAGAAAGGGGGGAGAAAATTGCTAACGCCCTGACCAGGGTCGAACTCGCAACCTCTCCCTTCCGAGCGCAAGTGCCTTACCACTCGGCCACCCACATACACTTGACCATTGTCTATACAGGACCGGATACGAACCCGTAACCTGAGGATCACAAGACCAGAGCTTAACCAACTCATCTACCGGTTTAACAACAGCCAAATCTCCTTCGGGGCGGCCCTTTTCATTTATTTTTCTCATTATTTTAAATCATTTAAAATCGGAGTAACACCTTTATGGCTTAAAGGCACAGTAAGCCTCCCGTAAACCATCACGTATCACAGATACTGTCAGGCTTTTACACACAGTACAAACACCCTTCCATTTGAACGCTCACCAAACGGGAACATCCTAGGTGCCTTACGTAAAGAGACAATCGGACCGTGGTGCGTTTTGGCGCTAGACCTAACTTTTAAAATCTAAATAATAAATTGACAGCTTGTTACACAAACATTCTTAAATCATAAAAGAATTATTTTTTCATCAAGACAAGATCAGTACAATTCGAAGTTTTGAAAGTTTGAAAAAAGAAAAGCCCGGAAGCAGGGTCACGCAAGGTCGTGGTTCTCGTAGCAGACGACGGTTTATGCCTATCGGCAGTTCCTCAGAACAGTCCAAAGCCATAGCTAGAGTTCTTGTGAACCACAGCCGTTTGTTTCGTGCATAGTCAGAGGTACATAATAACGTGCTATTGCAGAGAAGCTCACATCGAGTCGCATTCAAATTACAAACTGACGACTACATTGTGAAAAAGGGAAACTGGATCACACGGGTTCACGATGGCTCAGGGGTAAGATAAACCACGCAAAAATAAATTCTTTGAAAATTGCTCGCTCTTTACGGAGGGCACCTAGGACGTTCTCAAGCGGTGAGTGTTTAAATGAAAGGGTGTTTGTACTGTGTGTAAAAGCCTGACAGTATCTGTGATGGTTTACGGGAGGCTTACTGTGCCTTTAACCTTGAGGGCGTTAAAAACATTTTTTTTATCATCGTCCCCTTATCTTTTCCTTTATTTTCAGTGCGCTAGCCTTCTCTTTTATTCCTACGTATACTTTTGAAGATTGTGAAACTGAATGACTAAAGACTTACCTCATCAAGACTCAGACTAGGATGTTAACGGCGATAACCACGGCGACAGCAGCTCCAACATATACTGGTGCCATGGCCACAGCTAAACGTGTGGTTTCGTTTGCTGCCAGATCTTGATCTTCTGCAGAGAAACAATGTTCGTTATGTATAGCACATTGGAGTGATTATAACAGGTACAGTTCTGTTAAAGTGGTGTCATGTGAGACCACTCCGATGAGAGGACACCTACCTGAAATGATTAATTATGTCATGACAGGCCAACCTACCGCACCAGGGCGGGGAAATAGCTCAGTCGGTAGCGGCGCTGGCTTTAAAACCAGTTGTCGCTATCGGCGTGGGTTTGCTCCCCACGTTCGGCGAGGGATTTAATTCCAATAATCAACTGATTGCAGACTCTCCTCGGTGGCCTAACACTCCCGTGTGCACGAATGCACACGATCAAAAAAACAACCAAGTTCACAGCGAAAGTCTCATGGCTTGGAAATGAATACATGCATGCAGGAACAAGAAGACAATAAAAACACGAAGTGAAATTTATAAGCCAGTATAGCGTAATATCATATTGCGGTAAGCATAAAAGCACGCTTTTCTGTATTCTTTTTAACTTTCTGAGCTTGTTTTGAATACAACATATTATATGTATATGTTTTTGGAATCAGGACATTATACAAAATAAAATAAAATAATTGTTTGGATCTTTGTCATACATTTTAATCGTAGTACTAATTAACCTATTTTCTTTAATTGTGATGACATTTTAAGAGTAAACAGGAGATATGTATATTTTTTCTCTCAGAATTTGATGAAGAATACGATGCAATCAATTGTAAATCTGTTTGCGAAACATCGATTGTAATGACAACTCTAATGAGCAAACTAATTAACTAATTTGTAAGCTTCGGAGCTGCAATGCAATCCCAAAGTCCGGATTTTGTCATGGATTGCTGGACTAAAATTTGAACCAATTTGGCTGAACAATGAGGACGTCACAGTGCGGCCTCCACTTTCACAAAAAGCCGGATATGACGTCATCAAAAACATTTATCACCAACAAAAAAAGAAAAAAAGTCTGGGGATATCATACCTAGGAACTCTCATGTAAAGTTTAAAGGCATATGTACTCGATGACTATACACGCTAATTGCTTTACCAACAGCTGGAGACATGCTAAATTAAGTTCCCTGCAAAATATTGTGGTCTAGGACCCCTTCAATGTTGAGATATGTTAATTTTCATTTTGATCTGGATCGTCCTATTTATAGATTTGGCAACACATGTAACGTTGATGCAAGGGAGCTAACACCGCGGCTTTGTTGACATCCTCACTTTTTCAGAGGCTAGAACAAGCTGTAATGCATGTATTATGGTCCGCGCATGGTGACATATCGTCATTATATGGTCTTATGGTGCGTTTGACATCGATTATGGGCAAACTACACTTTGTAAACACGGGAGCGCGTACATATGCCTTTAATGAAGATCGGTCCAGTTGTTTTCTCTGAATCGCTCTAAACATACACACAAACGCCTACATACACCACACCCTCATTCCGTTAATGTTAAAACATTTAGTCATAACTTGACTAAATGTAAAAAAGAGGTAGCGCCGTATACTGTATGGCAGCTCGCTTTCCCCATTGAGAAAGCAGCCCAAATTTTCATGAGGGTAACCTCACATAACTATTTGAAATCTTATCCTTAACTACAATATTTAGACCTGTACAAGTACGGCTGCTACTAAGGGTGTCCTTACATCGCAGGTACCGCTGAATGAACAATCGATTTCGATCAATCACTCCCCCTCCCCTTTGGTTTTATCCAACGATCCTATCCCGCTCCCCCCCGAAAAACAATAAGTAGGAAAAAGCGAAGGTGCAACAAACAAAAACAATATAAAAAATAGCATTCATCTTCAAACAAACATCATATGAATAGTGACTTGTACACACAAAGGACAAAACGATATTAATTATATCTATGATAATACGACATACCCCAGACTTGAACTTCACACAAGCTAAAAGCATGTTGCTGGCATGTATTATTCCCCGTACAGTTCTTCATCAGTGTGACAAAACGCCCTATGCGTGGTTGGTTACACAGGACGTGGATTGGTTTTGGGTCGCCGGCTTGTGGAGGCCAGAACGATTCATTTCCAATAGTGTGGCACAGCTGGTCGTCAACATAGATCCTTATGCCAAGCATCCGAAGAAACCCTGTTTGTGAACAAGTGCATATTTGGTTTTATCATGCATTACAAGTGATAGTAAACATAAGCGCGATCGTGTGTGTGTGTGTGTGTGTGTGTGTGTGCGTGCGTGCGTGCGTGCGTGCGTGCGTGCGTGCGTGCGTGCGTTACAGCGCTCTTGTTACTTATTGCGCTACATAAAATGTGGGTTAGTTTCATACAGAATGAATACTAAATCATGAGAAAAGCAGGTGTATTACGACATAAAATGATAATGTTACGTTTACCTTTTTTACATTTAGTCAAGTGTGTGTGTGTGTGTGTGTGTGTGTGTGTGTGTGTGTGTGTGTGTGTGTGTGTGTGTGTGTGTGTGTGTGTGTGTGTGTGTGTGTAGAGCGATTCAGAGTAAACTGCTGGACCGATCTTTATGAAATTTTACATGACAGTTCCTGGGTATGATATCCCCAGACGTTTTTTTCATTTTTTGGATTAATGTCTTTGATGACGTCATATCCGGCTTTTTGTAAAAGTTGTGGCGGCACTGTCACACCCTCATTATATTTAGTCAAGTTTTGACTAAATATTTTAACATCGAGGGGGAATCGAAACGAGGGTCGTGGTGTATGTGTGTCTGTCTGTGCGTGTGTGTGTGTGTGTGTGTGTGTGTGTGTGTGTAGAGCGATTCAGACTAAACTACTGGACCGATCTTTATGAAATTTGACATGAGAGTTCCTGGGTATGAAATCCCCGAACGTTTTTTTCATTTTTTTGATAAATGTCTTTGATGACGTCATATCCGGCTTTTCGTGAAAGTTGAGGCGGCACTGTCACGCCCTCATTTTTCAACCAAATTGGTTGAAATTTTGGTCAAGTAATCTTCGACGAAGCCCGGACTTCGGTATTGCATTTCAGCTTGGTGGCTTAAAAATTAATTGATGACTTTGGTCATTAAAAATCTGAAAATTGTAAAAAAAAATTAAAATTTATAAAACGATCCAAATTTACGTTTATCTTATTCTCCATCATTTCCTGATTCCAAAAACATATAAATATGTTATATTCGGATTAAAAACAAGCTCTGAAAATTAA